>NC_077222.1:44984661-45190932 GCF_024763615.1 Phlebotomus papatasi | reverse complement strand
GGTAATCTCTAAAATATATCCAAAAATGAAAAAAAAAATGCACGACGCGTTCTTGAGAAATCCCAAAAAACATGGTTTTGGAGGGGAAGGGGAGTGTTAGGAGAAATATGAGGGGCATGTTAACGATCCTTGGGTTGACTTATGGAGGGGGGGGGGTCCCTCTAAGGTCCCATGTCGCTATCTCTTACCGTTTGGGCTGTAGAGCTGGCGACAGCTGGACGGACAGATGGACAGACGCAGAAACTGCGTGACGAAATTTATCAGAAATCGTTTGAAACGTGAAAAGTGGTTGACAAAAGTGGTCTCCGAGGGATATATAATGCTGGCACAACATTCCATGATGGAACAAGGCCTTCCCGCAAGGGGATTTCTAGACATGCATTATAATTTTTCTTGTACGTGATGAGGTTGTCAGTCCCATGCCCGTGGAATCAAGTGCAGTGAAGCTCACTGGATGCAATTCGAACACCTTTAACGCCAGAAAAATTCCTGGTGACCTAAAGGGGATTGGAACCCGGGATGGAAGGTGGAAATTGGGGGGGGGGGATGAAAAAATCTAGGAATTATCAGTGGTGGCCAAAATAATAGGAACAATTTGTAAAGCTTTTTTTTAATTTTTGTATCTTTTCCCAACTTGTTGCTATAACTTTGATGTAGAAATCTTCAAATTATTAACATTGTAGAATAAAAGTTATTTTGTCCGCCAGAGGTCTCTATATTGATCAGAATACATAAATACTGAAATTCAATTCGGACAATAAAATAGGAAAATTGTCATTTATAGTTTCTAATATAGCTTTAGTTCCACTTATTCGATTTATAGTTCACATTAATTTAGTCAAATGAAAGTGGTCATATTGTACGTTGTTAAAACAGAATTTCACTACTGACATCACTGACATATTCTGTGAAAAATAGAGACCTCTTGCGGTGAAAACAATATGTATTCTACGTAAGGTAATTATTTGAACATTTCTACATCAAAATTATTTGAACAAATTAGAATTAAAAAAAAAATACAATAGAAAAGGTAATGGTTTTGGCAGGGGTGGTCCTATTATTTTGTCCACCACTGTATACTGCTCTCTCCGTAGAGTTCGAGCAGTAAAATCCAAATTAAACCAAATCTGTTGAAAATTAGGCCCTCCAGAGTAGTTGAACTTTGACCTTGAATAATTCAAGATGGAGATTTTTTAGGTCATAGGTATGTTTGGACGAAACGTTCGCCTGGACCACCTATAACACATATCCTATCAGTCATTTTTGAAGTCGACATGTCGATCTTGGCTACCTCCAAAACGTATCCAAAAGGCCAGGGCCAATTTTGAGAAAATTGAAAAAATATATGTAGGGTAGTTTGGGTAAGTTAGTTCACTAGAGAATGTTCACTTGAGGGAGACCAGCGAAGACCGGAAGTCATTACCTCTCATGTTTTGACAGCCAGGATGGTGAGAAGTTGAAAAAATGGATTGTGGAAACTGTTCTCTCGTGGAGTTCGAGCTGTTAAAATATTAGGTCGGTCAGACCAGGTCAGACTTACAGACCATCCGCACCATCCACTTATATGTCCGTCCCTATTTAAATTTCGCTTACTGTATGTCGGAGATAAATCATAAAGAACTGTCTAAACTTCCCAACTGTTCCCTAATTCGTTTCTGTTTATCAGTACCACTGACTGGCAAATTTCGAGTTATAATTTTTCTATATAAAAATTTTTTATTTTATTTATTTTTTTTAATATTAAAATTTTAAATTATTAAAATAATTTACTAACATTTTAAAATAATGATAATGATGATAAGGATAATGATGATAACGTGATTGTTCAATCACGCCTTTTTACATTTTTATGTTAATTTAATAAATATATTCAACTTTTAGTGCTGAAATTAGCGCTATTGAGAGTCGGATTGATACCCGAAATAAAATGATTGTTTTGAAAATTATTTGCTTCTTTTTGTCAATTGTCTTATGTAAATTTTGTATAAAGTATAATTTGCAAAAAGCGGCAACAAATCATTTTAACTGCTCGAACTCCAAGAGAGAGCAGTTTTCACAATCCAAATTTTTTTTTCAAATTCTCACCAACTTGGCTGCTAAACGATGAGAGATATTTACTTCTGGTCTTCGGTGACCCCCCACAAGTCAGCATTCTCTAGCGAACTAACTTACCCCAAGTACCCCCACCCCTTCTATCCCCTCCAAAAACATGTTTTTTGACTTTGCAAAAAATTGGCCCTGGCGATTTCAATGATTTTCGGATATGTTTTGTAGCTAGTCGAGCTGAACATTTCATTCTTAGACACCTTTCACCGGTTAATTCGCCATCTTGAATTATTTAAGGCCAAAGGTCAACCGCCCTGGAGGGCCTAATTTTCAACGGATTTGGTTAAATTTCGACATTTTTGAAAGATATATTAATTCTGAACCCGACTGCATCGTTCACAATTGGCAGTGAATCGGTAAAGTAATAGCCCTAATTTTAAAATACTGTTTTTCGCACTGTTTCAGTCTTTTGACCCATATAAAATTCAAACGGTAAGAGATATCGACTTCCGGTCTTTGATGACCCCTGCCCAAATGACATTACCTCGAAAGTAATCTCTTTCGTTTTTCCCCCTCCCCCTTCATGCGTCACCTATCCCCCTAAAATACGTAAAAAATGAGGTTTTTCTAACATTGCAAAAAATTGGACCTAGAAATTTCGATGATTTTCGGATATGTTTTGTAGTTAGTCGAGCTGAACATTTCGTTCTTAGACACCTTTCACTGGTTAATTCGCCATCTTGATTTATTCAAGGTCAAAGGCCTTATTTTCATCCGTTTTGTTCAATTCATTATTTAAAAGGTTAATGATTTTTTGAAATCCTCTTCTTGAGCAATTTTCAACTTCAAGCTAATTTTGTGGTGATTGACAAATTTAATTCGACAATAATTTTATATGCACCAGACAAATTTGCGAAAAGGAATATAAGGCAGAGCTCCTTCTCGGGAGTTCGAGCAGCTCGCAAAGCCTCAGACGCTTTGCCACTCCTTTTCATTTAGAATCGATCCTTGCAGAGCTACTCTTATTGATGCAATTGATAAATCTAATTTTAAAAGTGTATACCCAACAAGTGAGTGTAAAATAGTCTTCAGATTTGAGGTTTAATCCAGTTCCCGATAATTCGGATCAATTACCTTTAATACAGTAGACTGTCACTCAATCGCCTCTTAATCGAGCAAAAAATTTTGTTGACAATTTTCACGTTTAATTATGAAGCTAATTCGCTCAAATTCGCTGTAGTTCTTCCTATTTGATCGCGATTCTTTATAATTGAGCGCTTTTTGTGGAATTTACAAAGGCTTCGACGCCTAAATCTATCGATAAACGGGATGACATTTTGCCCCAAATGCCCAATTGAGAGAGAGTCTACTGTATAGTACATCTAAATAAATCAAAATATTCACAAATTTCTTGATCTCTAGAAAATTGCAGTTCGTAAAACTTAGATCTGACACCCATATAGGGTAAATGTGCCAAATTTCGGCATAGTTGCATGCAAGCGTCAAAGTCTCAAGTTTGAAATGTAATATTTTAAATACAAATTGATTTTTTTTATTCTTTCTTTTGTAAGAGCGTTGCTTGGAACCTTGTTAAGAGTTTATCGTCTTTATTTACTCTAAAATCATTCTTAATACAAATGAATAAAAATAAAGACATAGTTTTGGTGCCGTATTTCGGCTACCTTCATTCTCATAGTTCCTTGCCCTTCGGGAATTTTTCCAATACAGTAGACTCTCTCAAATTTGGGCATTTGGGATCAAAATGTCACCCGAATTAGAGAGAAAATCGGACAAAAAACTATTTGAAATGCAACGATTTCTTATTCATCTACATACACATATTGATTTTACGTACTTAAATATGTTGTAAATATCATGAAAATCCATTAATAATGCAAAATCACATTAAAACTAAGACAAATCATGGCAATTTTGAGCATATTTGCTCCATTTGATAATCATAATTAAACTTGAAAAATGTCAACAAACTTTTTTTAAATTTAACTGCTGCCCGAATTAAGAAGTAGCCCGATCTTAAAAGAGCCGAATTAGCGAGAGTCTACTGTATCTTTTTCACGTCATCTCGTTTGTCGAAGCTGCATTTTTTGTTATTCTTTTAGATTGTATAATCTCTAGAGTACGTAAAATCTAAAAGTTCATGGAAATTTGAGGAACAAAAAAGGTGGCTGAAATTGCAAGCTGGCCGGAATTTGGCACACTTACCTTAACTTGGAAAGAGCGTGATATCTTAAAATTTACCTTTGGTCTACCCTTTCAAAACCTAATTCTTCCTCTTCTGACAATCTCACAATGAGTTTGAATTCTACTATTAATTTTTCATTTCTCATTTAAATGTATGGTGCTAAGATGGAGTAGCCAAATTTTATTTTGATCTTTAATCCCCGCCCTCCCCCCACACAAATGAATTAATTTATTGAAATATCTAGTTTTAAAATTAATAGAAAAAACATCAATTTTTATTGATCATAAACTGTCCGAATCGAATTTGGCGATATAGAGCTTTCTCAAAGGTTGAAAGCCTGCCTTAATGCAAAATGTTCAAAAACCGTACTAATGATATGAAGTATGAAAACTGACGTAGTGACTTAAACTTGAAGGCAGGACACAAATGTTCCTTCCGGAAACGTCAGTCCCCGACCAATTGGTGTAGCTATTATATTTTTAACGAAATTCAGAGAACAAATTGTTTCAGTCAGTAAGTGTACAAAGATTTGCTCACCATGATTTTTCCCTTTTTTTTGTACAATGTAATTTATGTAATAAAAATCCATCCCCTCTGTAGCCACTGAGGAATGCGTGCAGTACGCCGAGAGCTTTGGGAAACTCAGTATTTTTACTCTGGATTGAATCCGTTTCCACTAATGCTTCCAGAAGGGACATTTGTGTCCTGCCTGTAAGTTTGCGTAAATGATAGCACGTAAGAAAGATTTTTTTTTATAAAAATTTGCTCTTACTGGAACCAAATATTTCTATTGTAACTAAATAGGATGTTATTCCTTCATTTTGAAAATTAAAATTAATATTTTTAATGCCATATTCAACCTTTCATTGTCAAAATTAGAAAATTTCTTTCTTTTTTTTCTGTAAAATCTAATTTGTCGCGTTTGACCTAAAGTTTCGAAATCAGGTTTGAGAATCTCACTGGAAAAATGCGACTAGAAAAAGTTCAAAAATTCCATAGGAGAATTACTATAAACAGCAAATAACTTAAGTAAAAAAAAACAGGCTTTTAAGTTATAAATTTACAAATTTGTGTTTATTCACCAAATGGCACTCAACAGATCAAACATGGCCAGATGACTTAGTACAGATAATCACGGTGGGAATATCCGTATGGGAGGTTGTAACGGAAGTCAGTGGTGACGGCTTCTCCGTTCTTGTAACGGTAATCGTAGGGCAAGTGACGCAGGTTGTAGGTGTCCAGATGGAGGTCGTGATGGTATGTGCCATCGTAGAAGTGAGGGAATTCACCATTGTAGAAGCGTGGATAGTGTCCATCGTAGACGTGAGCATCATAGGCAATTGGGTGGTGAAGCTAGAAGTTCGAAAATATGTTAGTTAGAAATTGGTGGGATTGAAGAGGAACTTGGGTTACTGACTTCCTTGTGGATAAGGGGAGCGTCAAATCCAGCTCTGAAGAGAGCATGTCCGAATTTCTCACTGTGGACGAGGTGGTTCTCAACAAGTCCTCCAGATCCCATCACGGAAGCCACAAAGAGGGCAGCGAACACAGCAATAACTTTCATTGTTAGATTGGTTTTTTTTTGGTTACTATTAGTCAGCTGAAGAATTAACTGAGGAATGATAATTTTCTCAGTGCTGAGTTTGCTTTTTATGCATATTGAGGGTGATACATATTTAGGTCGGGTCTGGGTGGTGGGGAGAATGATCCCGGGGCGTCTGTGGTGATATTCTAGTTCATCAAGAGGATGACGACGGGGTGGTATGTGGGTAAATCACCTTGGTGAATAAAGTGGTGACCAGTTTTGTCCATTTACTACTGCTGAAACACCAACTTCCCCATAATTGTAAACTTTCAAATTCGTCACAAGACATTCACCTTTTTTCCAGCTTGGCTCAATAATTGCGTTGGATTTGGCAATCACCGATATTTCTTCCTATACATGGTGTATACAACACTAGGATCCCTTTTTATTATTATTTTTGGCATGGGTATTGGGATCAATTCGCTAGTGCTGAGCGATGGTGAGGGCTGGTTTGAGACTGAGCCACTTGAAGGGCATCCAGTTCGTTTCAATATTTCCGGGCATGCTTTACCAATTGTGAGTACCATTGCTGCAGATTTTTTTCTCCATTTTCTTAATACAGCCAAGTGCGAAAAAAAATCCACAGTTACTTGAGTAAATTCTGTGTTTTCCTGTGTAGACGGAAATGAATGAGTATGGTGAAGATGGAGTTATGCCAGTGCATCATGATCTTCCCGTTCCTCATGAATTGGGCAACAATGCTGCTAAGCATCGAGCCATCCTTTTTATGGCGATAATTAATGTTGCAGTGGTTCTTGCACTTGGATCTCTTAGTTTTTGGCATTCAAGTCTCATTGGCCGAGGAGAGACGAGTATTGAGGCTTACATCAATAGGGCAGAGACAAAAAGACTTACGAATCTTGGAAAATCTTATACAAATCCCTACAATTTTGGTAAGAAGAAAAATTGGAGGCTTTTCCTGGGTCTTGTAAAAGGTAGATCATGGTGGAGACATGTTCTCTTACCATCAACTCACAAGCCTGAAGGTACTGGACTTACATGGCACACCGTGTCCAGTGAGAGTCAATTGCTGCAATCTGAAGATGATTGGCCATAGAATCAAAAGAAAAAAAAAATATTAATAAGACCTAAGTCATTATAATTCGTGATATTCTTTTTAGCTACTTATTTTAGTTAATTCTCGTTCCTTAAATATCGTAAAGATCGTAAAGATGATTGCATTTTTTGTTTTAATTTTAGAGGACGTCAAACTGTATTTTTTCTCTGATGAAAATATTGAAAATGAGAATAAAAACTGATAATTACCAATTTATGTGGGTGTTTTATATCGTTGTCAAATTGGTTAACTTTGAAATCTGCGTTTATCTACCTCGTTTATTCATTTATGAATATATTTTCTCAAAGCCAGAATAACCTTCGACAATAATTAAATCACAAGGTGATATCCACGATTTCTTTATTTAGGAATATTGAGTCAGGATGAAGCTGAACAAAAGTACAATAATACACAAAAGCCAGTGATAAGCCTAGATCAGCTTATAGAGATGCGATTCCTTCATTGCAAATTTGGATTGTGGCAAACTCGAACGATATTTATACATAAATAATACAAATTTTGTTTAATAATTCTTAAAGTGTATGAAGCATATTATTCTTATTAATGAGGAAAATTGGATGAGAAATGAATAAAAGTGTCTGAAAATCTGAAAGTCGATTATCTCGGAAACGATGAGAGATAAAGGCCTCAAACTTTACATCCATTTAGAGCCTTTTTCAGGCTTGATATGTGCAAAATTTCACTTGAAAATGAAAAAAATTGGATGAGAAATGCATAAAAGTGTCCGAAAATCTTTAAAGTCGATTATCTCGGAAACTATGAGAGATAGAGGCCTCAATTTTACATTCGTTGAGAAAAATTCGTGCCCAGCGAAAATCCGCGAAAAACTTCGCGCCCCGCAAAAATCAGTGAAAAAATTCGCGCCCCGCGAAAATTCGTGAAAAAATACGCGACCCGTGAAACTCCGCGAAAAATTACGCGCCCCACGAAAATTCGCGAAAAAATTCGGGCCCAGCGAAAATCCGCGAACAAATTCGCGCCCCGCGAAAATTCGCGAAAAAATTCACGCCCCGCAAAAATCAGCGAAAAAATTCGGGCTCCGCGAAAATTCGCGAAAAATATGCGACTCGCGAAACTCCGCGAAAAATTACGCGCCCCACGAAAATCCGCGGAAAAATTCGCGCTCCGCGAAAATTCGCGAAAATATTCGCGCCCAACGAAAATCAGCGAAAAAATTCGCGCCCGCGAAAATCCGCTTGATTAATTAACTAAAACCATATCAATATTATTTTATTTATTTATTTATTATTTCCTATTTCTTATTATTTTAACATTTATGCTATAAACCAATTTAAATCAATATTTGTGGGCCAAATTTATGCTTTCATCAATAAATAGATCAATCCTTAAATATTAAGTCATTGAAAGACATGAAGCACATGAAGCGTGTTGTAATTTGAATGAACAAGTGTGATAATATTATTAGTGCAGTGAGTGCAGTAGTGTGCGATTTTTAACAATCTCACTTTACTTTTTATTTTGATTCTTTAATTATTTTCACATTAATCCAATACTAACACAGTTTATTTAAGTAATGTAATGAGTATTAAAAAAAAAAAGATTTGACCGTTGAAATACTTTCAGATACTTTAATTTATTTATTTTTCTTATTCAATAACTAAATTCATTTTGATATTGCAAGCGAATGGTGATACAAGCAATACCATTATACCTAAATTTCTTAAAAAAAAAAATAATAAAAAGAATTTACTAGCCATCTAACACAGATATTTTATTGAAATATAAAAATGTACCACAAACTTTTTGATTAAAACCACATATTTTGTTCGATGAAATTTTCATAAGTCATAGCATATTTGTTAAGAAATATATAGAATTATATTGGGGAAATGCTCATAATTTTGTCCAGTTTCTTATTTTGGACACTTTGAGGATAACATTGGACACTAAAAATAAATTGATTAAAATGATGGATTTTTATTCCAATATTTGATGAATAATGAATTCTATCTAAATATTTGTTCTTTTTGGAAGATTTTAACACTAAATACGTTAAAATTTGAATATGATTTGAGTTGAAATTGCTTTGTTGAAAATTCAGTGTGAGCAATTGCTTACGAGAAATATGACAGAACTTCGTGGCTTACTTCAGTCTTATTTAGTTTTGGTGAAGTACTAACAAAGTTTGTTCGCTGTTTTTGAGTGATATTATTGAATATTCATTGAATATTGTGTTGATTCACGTTACTGATGATTTGTACATTTGACCTGAAGTGAGATTTGCCTTGTGAATTATATTTTTCGTGTGAAAAATGGGAAATTTTTTAAGACATTCACCAGTGAGGTGATGATTCTTATTTTGGACAGGTGTTTTTCTCACGAAATTTCGTGAAGTTTTAGCTTTTGTGATGACTAGGTTGGACAAATGCCTGGAGAAACAAAGGAGCATCATCTCTACGAAAGAGATGTAGCGAGAAATGCCTTGAAAGGCTCCCGGAAAGGTCAGGGAATGAGCGAATCCGCACGTACTTGGAGCACCGAAGTCAACTCACTTTAATGAATGATAGGGTGGAATCACCAGTTCTCGCCAGTGCCCCACTTCTCGCCACTTACATTGAAATCGCTATTTTTCGCAATTTATGAAATAAATGAGTCGCAATTTTTTTGTATTGTTTCTGCTTCTACGCATAGAATCGAAAAATAATAATTATTCGTTTTGGATTCACGATTTTGATCACTTTTTAGAGGAATATTTTAAGCAAGTGCATCGAATCCAACATCTCTTACCAAATGTACTAAGTGTCGTCAAATTTTCATCAGGCCAAAAATACCTATTTGGGTAAATAATTTGTCTATTGAATATTTAATTGCACTTGTGGAATACATAAAATTTGTATTTAGTCAATTAATATTTCATTTTATATTATTTTTGTATAAAAATGAGGCATGGCGAGAAGTGGTAATATTCTGGAATTGATTTTACCACCTGTCGCCATATCTTTTCAATAGGCGACGCTAACTTCACTTCGTACATTCTCAGTTGTCAAATCTGCACTGTTTACTTTCTGCAAAAGCCCCATAATTTGATTTCTCAAATAAAAGTGAAGAAAAATCATTTAAAGAGAGTAATAATAAAGTGATCACAAGGAAAGAGAAATGGTGAATGTATTCTTTTCATAGCATTGCCTAAAATAACCGAGTGTGGTTCTTTTCAAGTGGGTGGCGAGAAGTGGTTACAAATTTTACAAAACTGGCGAAAAGTGGTAAAAAGTGGCGACGAAATGGTTATTTTTGCATTATTAATAAAAATCAGTTTTTTAAGTAGTCCAGCGTTATGTTCTAGGATTATTGTTCTCACGTATCTAGAGCCAATACATCTAAGTAACTTTGTGTCAAATTTGACTTATCTTGTAACAAGGATTCAAAAGTTATGATTAAATGAATTTAATTTTTTCCTAAACATGGCGATAGCCGGTTATTCCACCCTATGGAAAGTTTCCGGGCTTCTTGTAATATT
The DNA here is from genome assembly GCF_024763615.1 of Phlebotomus papatasi. Classification (NCBI taxonomy): domain Eukaryota; kingdom Metazoa; phylum Arthropoda; class Insecta; order Diptera; family Psychodidae; genus Phlebotomus; species Phlebotomus papatasi. The sequence continues at coordinate 45,180,542 of NC_077222.1, read as the reverse complement.
CTATGTTTCCCTTACATGAACAGGAAGAGGACTTGGTAAGATTGGTTCATCAAATGAAGAACAATGGGCATCCTATTGAGGCGGATTAGCTGTCCAAATTTACAGTCGAGTTGGCCAAATTAATAAACAAGTTGTCCAAAATAAGAGCCAAGGTCACCTCTACTTATCAATTCATTTTTAAACGTATTAAAACTAATTTTAATAAAAATAAGACGATAAATAGCTTGCTAAGTTTCTAAACAACCCTTCTGAAAAGAGAGTAACAAGAAATGTCAATTAGTATAGAAAATATCGCACTTCAAACTTGGAACTTCGATGCTTATAAGCAGACTGTCCAAAATTATGAGCACTTCCCCTTCTCTTGATTAAAATATCACATGTCTTGCAATTCTAAAATAAAGAAAGCTTAAGCTTAAAGGTTTAAATTAAATCTTTAATGTCAAATTTAAAGATTTCCTATTCTCAGTTAAAAGTTAATGTGCTCAATCTATTTCAAACTTGTTTTAAAAATTTCTATATACTTAAGAATTTAGAATTTACTTCAAAAAGCACTCCCGATCAGCTTTTAAAAATTAAGAAATCTTAATAAATTTCAACATTTCAGTTTAATTATTCTTGAGTTTGGTACATTTAACAAAGCCAAATTTGACACTACTATAGCGATCGAAGAAGATGAATGAGCTTTCAAAGTCCGATTTCAAGAATTAACTATTAAAGATTTGTCTCAGAATTGAAGGAGGACTTAAAAGATTCTTAAAAAAGCATAAAATATTAAGCCACAAACCTAAAAATTGTTTTTTTTTTTTTTTGTATTTAAAGAGGCAGCATTATAATTGAATTAAATAATGTTATTTTATCACAAAATGAAAGTTCAATGGATCATTGGTAAATAGTCGATATAGAGAGAGAAAAAAAATGAAAGTAATATTTAAATTGAGAATGTTTATGAGTCATGACGATTATGGAGCATGGTTGTCAGAAGTTGACGTTCTTATCGTTTTTTAGTCACTCTAACAGTTAGAGAGAAATACAAATAAATTTAGAGATGTTTTCCAAGATGAATAAAAGCAAATAAGAAAAAAAATAAAACATCTTGTACCTCTTGGATGTCCTACTTCTCAATTTTTCAGAATTAAAAAAAATGATAATGAACGATAAATAAAAAAAGAGCCAAAGTCTATCAAATTTTATTGCATTTTAGGGAAAATTTACATTCATCATTTTTCTTGGAAGTGTTTTTACACAATGGGTATAAATGATTTTGTTGTAACAATTTTAAATGGTTTTCTTGGCCATGGAGAGGTGGCAATGCAACAAAATACAGGAGTACTATATTTGGTGAAGAAGCAGACTGAGGGTTTCTGGTTCAGGATAATATCTCTCACTGGATTTGCACAATTTTCGAATATTGTACAAACGCCACTGCCCAATGTTGTCTCACAGGGACTTCCAATGTCCAGATCATCATCGCGAAACGCAATTTTATCTATAAGGAAACAATGTATATACAGCACAATTTTCAATAACTACATAATTAATTATCATACTTATTCAATTACCTTGTACGGAGAAAATCACTAATTGCAGCAAGATGAACAGAATCGTGTGAGACATGACTTTCAACTGAATAGATGATAAAATGTCTTTATAGTTTTCTATGATTTTGTCTGCTGTGCTTGTTTCTGAAGATAGTTTTTAAATTTATATATCTCCTGAGAAAAACTTCGTTGACTTTTATTTAGCTTACCTGAATTCTTATATTTTTATATAGTGGTACACATAAAATTTACATAAATAAAGTATATATAACGCTAGAATGTGTAGAGCGAGATATTTTTACATTCTATATAAAAGCAAATTACTATAGTGCAATAGACATTACAAAAACAGCAGGAAATAACTAATCCTGATATGTAAATTTTTTATAGAATGTATATTCTTTACTTTTTGTCATCTTTAGCGCCATTTTCTGTCACTTCCAAAGTGCACAAAAATGTCTACAGAAAAATCTTATTTTATTTGAAGAAAGTATTAATATAGAAATTTTATTAAATTTATTTTCATGAAGGATCACAACCGATATAAAATTTGTGATATATATTTTATGCCTAAGTGAATAACTGATGGGAAAAATAGGAATAATTTTATAAAGAATGTATATATATATATATATTATTTCAATATTCCAGCACTTAGAAATTACAAAATGAAAGTGATTTTGATATGTATTTTATAAAGCATTTGTAAAAGATCGGTATAATTGGATATAATAAAGAATAGAGGAGACTGGGGCAAAAAGTCATAAAACGGATATTTTATTTTTTTACAAGCTACTCGAGCACTTCAAAAATTTCTAATTAGCGCAGTTTTATAGGAAATTTACCGCTCTACAACTTTGTGAAAGTAATTTTCCTATATTTTGTAAAAAAAAAAATACGTTTATCGAGCCAATTTCAAAAAGGTAATTTTGTGACTATTCTCAAAAATGCTGGGGCAAATTGTACCAGACATTGGGTATTATCATATTTCGATTCGCTTCATTACAGACTTCCGTACATTTGAAAAAAATACCTAGAGGACATATTTTCATATAGAAAATTTATTCATCTACACCTTTGTAAAACACCGTTTTCTCTGCGAGAAAAGTGAGAAAACGTGAAAAGCGCTTTTCAAGCTATTTTAGAAAAAGGCACACAAAAGACTGCAAATCGTTTGACCAATGCAAACAACAAGCGGCGAGACATGATAATGACGTTTATTCTCGCCGTGAGACATCATAAATTGCTTCTGGCTTTGTTATTTCTTTTCTCTATACCTTTTGTTACATTTTACCCCAAGTGGCCATTTTTAATAAAAGGATTTCTGGAGAAAAGAACTTTTGTGAAATTCTAAAATAGATAGCGGATTCGTATTCAAAAAATCCAAATCATTTAGAAATATTCACCAGTGCATCAATTTTGGAAAATAAGTAGGTAATAATTGTTATCTTCTACAAGGAAAATATTTCAAAAATAGGGCTAAAAATTTCGATATTTTTTACTTTCTAAATTCCTTGTTCGAATTCTAAGAAAGTTACAACATTGAAGAAGGATGGAGGCTATCTATAGAAAAAAATTTGAGCCACTATCTTTTTTACCTTGGAAGATATTGAATTTTGAATTTTTCGTTTTGTGACTTTTTGCCCCAGTCTCCCCTATTTCTACAAATGATTCTTTCCTACCCTATTTCACTTACATTTCTTTGAATATATTCTGAGAAACAAAACAAAATTTTAACTATTTTGCATTCCAAACAATGCTTTCAATCCAATCGAGATAGGAAAAGACCCGTGTGTATATGGCTGGAATCTCACTTCCGCAACCTTGTCCGAAAGATGTGACTCCAAGAATATAGTGAATATGTGAGAAAATTTCGGGAATATTTATAGACATCGACAGAGGTCCTCCTGTATAAGTAATAATACTTTTAGTATCTTTATCGAAAATTATAATTCTAAATAATTTTACCTGAATCGCCCTGGCATGTGTCTTTGAGTCCCGTTGAATCACCTGCACAAATTTGCGTTTTTATAAGGCCATCTTTAAGTCTTCGCGATACAGGATATTGCTCTGAGCAATCCTTCGGTAGATATGTACTCAATGTGACCTTCTGAAGGTAGTCTGATTCAACACCACCAAAGGATGTATGTCCCCAACCGTAGGCTGTTAATCTTAAACCATCATCCCCTGCATCTTCTTGTGGTAAGCAGGCTGGACGCACAAATTTGTAAAATTGTACAGTCTCATTGAGCCTGATCAAGGCAATATCATTGTAAACTGAAGATGCTTTGTAATTTGGATGAGAGATAATTTGCTCAATGCCATAATCTCGTGGAGTTTCACCTGCATCGTCATTTGTTAAGTCGAGTTCTCCCAAACGTATAACTGTGGGAGGATCTCTCGTAAAACAATGGGCTGCTGTTAAAATATATCTTTCACTTATCAGACTTCCACCACAAACAAACTTGGTGCCATTTCCATCGGGATCAGGCAATCCAATTGCTGCCATGTGAGGAAATTCCCCAACATTCGCAGGTATTCCGCCCACTACGGCAATGTAGATAGGTAAATCGGCTTCTACATAAGGATCTGTTGTGAAGTTTTGTGAATATTCTTTGCACTTAATTGCGCTAATTCTTGCCAATTGCGATGAGTCAGATTGAGGTGCTGCAATGTTTACAGCGACGGGAGAAATAGAAGAGATTGTTGAACTTGTAGTTTTGTCTTCTGGCAGAGGTGATATTTCAAATGGTGGTATGGTATAGTTCAACTTGATAAAAACTGGACGTGGTAGGGTATCTTCCAAAAGAGTCCCAGATGTATCTGTTCTGTCTTTATCTTGGATAATTAAATCATTGGAGCAGCAAACGACTGGAGTGATCTTGTCTTGAAAGAAGCAAATTGATGATTTTCTGCTCACAGAATATCCTCCAAAGGGATCTTTGCATTTTTCTCCCAAAACACAAGTGCCAATTTTCTGTGATGTTGTTCTACATGCACTCCCAATCTCGAAATTTTCATCACGAAAAAAAATATTGTCTAGAAGAGCAAAAATATACAAATGATACAAACAATTGATAAAAGAAAAATACTCTCAATACTGAACACTTTATGAACAATTAAGTAGAAAATTACCTTGGGGAAAAGATAAAATTGTAGATATCCAGAAGAAGATGATAACTTTTTGAAACATTTTATGTTTATGCTCAGCAGTCTTCTGCACAGGATCACAGCTTAAGTTATTCTAAATCTGTTTTGTGCATTTAAGAAGCAAACACCTCTACTAAAAAGTCACGACACAGACTGCAAACCTGTTTAAAAGTATATTATTAATAATAAACACGCGGGTTTATACGCGTCTATGTCGTCCAACGAGATTACAATAAAGAAAAATGTCCACATCCAACAGTTTTATATTGAAAATGTCTCACATAAGCACACATGTAAAAAAGATAATGTAATACTATACTGAGATGTCTTATTAGTAAGAATTCTCTAATAAATACTTCACAACGACAATACCATATAATAGTATTGGCAAGGAATTCCCATGATAGTCACTGGAACGTTTTGGAATAACCCACATATTATAAAATCACTTCTTGCACTAATTGTCGATCAATGCCTTAATCCAAGGTGCAAAGGATGCAATATTAGTGAAGACGTAAGGACGATCATTATTGCATCCAAATGTGAAGGATGGAATCCCAAAAATTGTGTGTCCTGCAGTCTCTAGGGGTCCAAGGAAAGCCCCAGAGCAAGGAACAAGAGAACTATTGTCTGCTATGGTGCCACAAATTTGATTTTCAATAATTCCATCGGGAAGTTGTGAAAGTCGGAAATGCGATGAACACATATCATTTGGCAAAATTCTCACAGAATCACTGACTAAGTTGTATTGTTCGGGATCATTTGGAGAATTTAGCCATCCTGATACTCGAAGATTCTCCCTGTTGATGCTACTATCAGATGTTGGCAGAAAAACCGGCTGATATCCCCATACAGCTTTATTGAGTCGAATAATAGCAATATCATAGTAGAGCTTAAAAGGATGATACTCAGGATGTACGAAAATATTATCAATAGACGCATCCGTTTGCTGAATTCTTTGCTTTTCATTATCATTTTTTGTAATACGAATATATGTTGGGATATCCACGGCAAATAGACAATGTGCAGATGTTAAGACAAATCGTGGTGCTATAAGTGTTCCTCCACAGCGCCATTTAATCCTTCGTTCATCCTCAAAAAGTTCTCCAATGAGAGCTTGTGGAGCATGCTCATAATACGATTGAGTTGTATGGTTTTCCTCACCGAATCTCTTATCAATGGTATTATAGAGTGTTTTTAGTTTACAGCATACCAGTTGATCTGATAGACTGCAGAAATTGATCATTGAATCACTATTATATCCTCGACAATCTCTAATGTGCGTACAGATCCCAAGGCTTCCATCGGAATCGCGAGTACAACTACTTCCCAATTCATTATCACCATCCGGAAAGATGATTGAATCTGGATCTAATTGCGATCGTACTGAACTTGTCAAGCAGCTCACGATAAAAAGATAAATTATAGGTTCCATGCTGCTGTGAATCACCTCGTCTCGGACACCGTTTGTCAGATACTGATGATCGTCTTCAGTAACAGTTTGCTGGGAAGTGTGCTGATCACCCCACAATTACATATTTATAAATAACTTTACAGGTGTAAGAAACACACACGCGATTTGTTTTATAAATAAAAATAAAAGGTGTAAATTTCTCATTCAACATAAGAATAATTGATTATGGGCAATATTTTCGGCATCAGCAACTTATTAAAATATTCATTCATTTTATACCGTGAAGATTAGCTATATGTTGTTAATTTTTTTCGTGGCTATTTTTAACTTGTGTTAGGTGAAATCAATGATATCATCTTGATACAAAACGTAATTCTACGAAATTTGCGATTCTATTGTAAGATTTCAAAGATTAGGGTAAGTGTGCCAAAATTCGGCATAGTTGCGTGCAAGCGACAAAGTCTCAGATTTGAAATATAATATTTTTAATATAAATTGAATATTTTTGTTACTCTTTTATAAGGAGTGTTGTTTGGAACCTTGCAGACAGTTTATCATTTTTATTTTCTCTAAAATCATTCTTAATACATTTTAAAATGAATAAAACTGTAGACATAGCATTGGTGGCCTATTTCGGCCACCTTCATTCTCGTAGTTCCTTGCCCTTCCAGATTTCTTTCAATGTCTTTTTCAGAACATCTTGCTCGTCGAAGCGACATTTTTTGTTATTATTTTGCATTGTACAATCTCAAGTGTATCTAAAAACTAAAAATTTATGGAAATTCGACGAACAAAAAATATGGCCGAAATTGCAAGCTGGCCGGAATTTGGCACACTTACCCTATATTATTTGAAACCGAGAAAGTTACATTAATAAGAAATTCTTTCAAATTAATGCCACGAAAAAATAGTTAATTCTCTACAAATTTAGGTAAAATTCTTGTATTTCACCTATTGTAATTGAAATGAAAATAAAAGTTACCAGTGAGAGTAGTAGGGGAAAAGAGAAATGTATCTAGAAAGATTGTTAAAAAAAAACACATCTATAAAATGTAGTAATCGATCGGCTGTCCATTATATGACTGCTTCTGGAGAGAACAGTACAAGATATCAACTTCTAGTTGTTTTAGCAAAGATTTTAACGATGTAATTTCAGAGAACATTGATTACAAAAACCACCTCCTATCTGCTTTAACCAATTGGAAAGACTTTATAGGGAAATCATAACGGTGAAAAAAAAGTACTTTGCGTAGAATAAAGAAACTAAAAATGAAACCGAATATTATGTGGAAAAGAATCCAAATGATATTCAGACGGTTATTTTATACTATTTTTGCACAAATTTTGTTCACTTCAAACGTAAAACGTTTACCGGGAAGAAACCCCGTTTGTATGTCCTTTTTCGTGCAAATTTCTCTATGACCGAGACTTTAATGTATGTAACTTATTCCTTTACAAATACGAAAAGAAAATTGTAGTTAGATCTGAAATCTAAATTGAATTTTTACTCAATTTGAATTAACTTATAAAAGAATCTCATCTAACAAAAGTTGGACCAGGCCTATGGCTGATTTTCAACTCAAGTTGTATTCTCATTGTGAGATACCATTTAATTAGCAAAACCCGTTTACATATTCCGCAAAATACCTCTTTACTACATTTTATTATCAACTTTTTGTGATGAAACTATTTTGTGTTGTTTTCGTTAAAAGTATTTTCATTCCATACAATTTCTTCAATCCAATCGAGATAGGATGATACTCGTGTGTAGATAGCTGGAACCTTTGTGCCACATTCCTTTCCATAAGACGTAATGCCAACGATGTAGTAATTATTGTTGGAAGTATTTGAGTCTTTCATGTGATACGATAGAGGCCCACCTAAAAAAAATAAATAAAGAAACAAAAAAAGTTCTAATTAAAGACGGATTAGATATAGGTTCCAATAAAATGTAAGGAACATTGATTATGGAAAATCCCACATTATAACATAATACTAACACATTTTCATGGGAGATGCCCGAGTTACATACTTTAAACTCCAACATAATTATTTTTATCTATCTAAATCTCATGTAATGAGTTTGCTGTTCAAGATTTCATGAAATATTTCAAGAACATTTTACAAATGCTCACCTGAATCACCATGACAGGGATCTCTTAATGCTGAATTGGATCCTGCACAAATCTGTGAATCTAGTATACCATCTCTCAATGTAGGTTCGGTAGCATAGTGTATAGAACATAATTCAGTGGGGAAAATTGCAAGTTTGACTTTCTGCAAAAGAGGTGTCTCTTCTCCGCCAAATGTATTGTGGCCCCATCCTGTAGCAACTAATTCGAAACTACTAGTGTCTTCTTGATAATTGAGACAAGCTGGTCGAATAAATTGCTCTAATATAACATCTGTATCCAGCAAAACCAATGCTATATCATTGTAGACAGATGAGCTCCGATATTGAGGATGAGTTATTACATTTGCAATATCAAAATCCGCCACATTATTGTTATCAGCAGCCGATGTGATGTCATATTCACCCAAACGAGCAAATTCTGCACTATTCCTTAAGAAGCAATGGGCCGCGGTCAAAATGTACCTTTCACTTATGAGACTTCCACCGCAAAAAAAATATACAATATCTGCATCATCAGCATCTTCGTAGCCAAGAGCTGCCATATGGGGAAATTCCCCAGGAGATGATGAAACACCACCAATAACATCAGTGTTGAAATTTGACATTTGAGATTCAGTGATTGTCTGTGAAGTGTAATTTTGTGTATATTCCCTACACTTAATTGCGCTCACTCTAAGTGATCCTGATGCAAGAGTTTCCGTTGTATTTGAAGAACTTTCCAAAGCAACATTTGTCAGAACAGGAATAAGGGTAGGAAAGGCAGGTGAATCATCTTGCAAAGTGGATGAATTAGTGTTAATAGAAATTGGGCTATCAGGAGATTCAAGTATTTCACTAGTCGTTGCTGAATCTTCACTTGACCGAATTGGAAAATCCGATTGATTAGTTGAAGAGGTTGAAGAACTTGAAATATTACTCAAAATTACTGGTTCTTCAAAAAGAAGAGGTAAACCATTAATTGATGGATTTGAATCATTATTGGAAAGAGCACTAGGATCATCAGATACTCCAGAACCATTATTTAATGGATTAGTCATTGTGCCAGAAAGGTTCGAATCAGTTTCAGATAAACTCGGAATTGGAAAACCAATCATTAGAGGATCATTATCAGAAGAATTGGAATCATTGTTCGGAGCAGTTGAAGCGGTACTTAGAATAACAGGATCTTCAAAAAGAAGATTTGGCACATTCAAGGGTCGATCATTACTCACAAGATTAGGATCACCAATAGAATTTAAGGTGTCATTACTTGAAATATCGTCTATCTCACTGGGTAGAATTGAGCCAATAGTTGAAGGAGTTGTAGCATTATTAAGGACTGTAGGATCATTGCTTGATAGTGTTGGGAAGGAAGTTGAAATATCGGGATCTTTATCCATAAGATCGTAATCGGTATTTAGTATAGTTGGAGTTTCAAATTGAAGGCTAGTACCGTTTTGCAATATTATTGGAGTATTATTTAAAATATTACTGTCATCGTTTGGAATATTAGAATCTGTGTTTGAAATACTTGGAATATTACTCACAAGATGAGGATCCTCATTAAAAACACTCGAATCACTACTAGAAATAGTTGGATCAGGATTTGGAGGCATTTGAGGAAGTTTTGGAGGAATGGGAGGAAGTTTTGAAGGCATGGGAGGAAGTTCTGGAGGCTCCGTTAGATCAGTCACAGTGGTAGGTTTACTACTTGTAGTAATTGGAGCTTCACTTGGAATAATTGGGACTTCAGTTGAAGGACTAGGAATATCACTAGGTGTTGTAGGAATATAACTGGATGTGGTTGTTTTCTTCGGAGGAGTTTTGTCTATGCGTTGAATGACTCTACTAGCTGGGCAACATATTACTGGAATACGGTTCAAATGAAAGTAACAAATTGTCGGTTGTCTATGAAACATTTCAGTCAGAGTGATTCCACAATTTTCAGCAAAGGTACAGACTCCTGGTCCTGTTGGATTTAGACACATACTTCCCACTTCAAACATTTCATCCCTGAACACAATGCCATCTGGAAAAATAGGTTCCAGTAAAAACAACGTCACTTCCTCAATCACTCAGTACATTTACCTTGGCAGACATTGGGATATATTTGCACGAAAAAGAGCCACGCAACGACGTGATACATCACTTTGGTGTAACTCTGTTGAATGTTCTTGACTGAATAAGAGAAGCAACAACTTTGGATGTTTCAGACACCTCGGGAAAAAACATTGGCACTGAAATTCACGTTGTGTTTAAACCTGTTTGTATAATGCAATGAATCTGGCTATTTTTCATTTGGCTTCCACATGATTGTCACTTGACCACAGGTAGTAGCCTCATCAACACACACTCTATTGTGTCTCATCTTCATCTGACACTTTTACATTATTAAAAAAAAAATCGCATGGTAAATGCAATGCTGTTATAAATATTTTATTCATATTGGGAATCTCCAAGTTAGTCATCTTAAGCATTTGGGGAAATCCAAAGGGTTAATCTCAAATCCTGATTACTGTCGCGATCGAAATTGAACTTCTTTGGAGTACTGTCTATTGTCGGATTTTCCTTGTAGGTTTATGTAAAAGTTTTATAAGTCGATCATCTCAAGATCGTTGATAAAGCACATTAATATTATGTTTGGGATAGCAAAATTATTAATTAGTTTGATTCCCATCGATTGGCCGATACTGATGATTTTCGTATTTCTGTCTTACATCTTCTTGTGATCCTTAACACGTGTCTGGATAGTAATAACGACATTATCCAAGCGACAACACACAGTTTGACGAGATAAATCACAGAAATCCTCAATGGATTTCCTTGGGAAGTCTGGGCAGTCATTAATGTTGGAACAAATACCCAATTTGCCATCTGATTGACGAATGCATCTGCTACCTAATTCGTTATTGTCACCCGGAAAAATGATCAAGTCAGGATCAAATTGATATGATTGCAATTCCACTGAGCTGATCAAGCAACTCACGAACACTAAAAGCACAATTCTTGCCATGATGATTGAATGTCAGCTGCTTCTTGGAAACTGTTCCTCATCCATTGAAGATACCCCTTTTTAAATCAAATACCTTTATCGCCCCCACAATCACGCAACATAGGTACTGAATATCATGGAGATTCGAAAATAAGCTTAAAAATATTTAATGGGGATTTTCTTCAGCATCATTGGAAAGTATGTTCATCACTAAAAGCTGGGGAAGTCTCAGTCGATTGCTAAAGTGTTTCGTTTAAATTTTTATTATATCTTTCCCATATAAAATTTGGGGTTTATAAACTGTTTAGGGAAATTTTAAATAATACTATGACTAATTTTATCGTGCTTAAATTTTTTTTTCATAAATTCTCTATATTCTTATTATTCAATATCTATTTTTTTTTGTTTTAATTACTGAATTCTCCAATTTATTAAAAAAAATCACAAAGAATTCTAATTTATCAGCCAGGTGATGGACTCTATCCAGTCTAAATAGGAGGAGACTCTTGCATAAATTCCTGAGGTATTGGCATTGCCACAAAATTTTCCCGTTGACACTATTCCAATAATGTGAAAAATGCAACTATTTTCAGGAGATACAATTTGAATAGGTCCACCAGAATCTCCTTGACAGGTATCCTTGCCACTGCTGTCAAATCCGGCACAAAGTTGAGATTCTATAATTCCTTGGGGAAGTGTTCTTGCAATATCATACTCTTTATTGCAATTTTCATTGGATGTTATGTTGAGAACCACTTTCATGAGAACATCGGATTTTGGTCCGGAATATTCAATTTGTCCCCATCCAGTCGCAATTGCGTGAGTGTAATTGATGCTTGAAGATTGCCAAAGACAAGCTGGCCTCACAAATTTTCCCATTTTAGCATGCCCATTGAGTCGAATTAAAGCAATATCGTGGTATTTCAATGGTACGCGATAGTCTGGATGTCTGATAATTTCTTTAATTCTAAAATCTTGTGGCCTAGACCCTTCTGATGGTTTTAGTAGATCGTGATCGCCAAGTCTCACATATTCGGGTATTTGTCTAAAAATAAGCAATACAGAAATGCAAACTATTTTTTAATCATCAAAATCTACTGAGAACTTTAATGCACCTAAGATTACAATGAGCCGCCGTTAGAACGACGTCATAAGATATTAAGACACCTCCACATCCCCACTCAATGCCAAAATTCCTTGTGCTGTTCCATCCAATTGCTGCCATGTGAGGAAATTCCGCTAGTTGCGCTTCTTCTCCACCCACAATCAATGGAGTATCAAATTTACACTCTGCAATTCCAACAGAAAATGTGGGTCCGTCCAATAAAAGCGGGGTGAAATAGCTCTCCACTATCGCAAGCTTTGCATATTCTTCGCATTCTTATACAAGATGTATATAACAGTCATATATAGCATCCAGTACAATTTGGATTGAATTACATATTTTAACTTACTCTCCTCGCTAATCCTCTTTTTGGTATTTCCAGTATTTTCATCTGTAATACAATACAAACCAGCATTAAATATAATGGGCGCAATAAATTGTTGATATTCAGAAGATATTACCTTTCTGATTATCTGTCGCGAAGGACATAAGAGGATTAATAGACATCCAGAGAATAATTATCATAGTTTAAATTTCTTGAAAAAGTCAAAATAACATTAATGAAAAACTTTCTTTAACTTAGACAAATCACGTAGATCATCTTATTTTATAATTCTTTGTTCGTGTGAATAACAAAACTCTAGTATTTTAATGTTATTCAAAATTACATTTACATTAAAAAACTTTTTCTTCATATGATTATTTTTGCCAAAAAAATATTACCTTGTGCTTTTGCATCGATTTTGATTATCTTTTGCAATCTTATAACGTAATTTATTGTTTTAAGAATAGATAATTTCATTCTTTTTTAACTTTATAAATCTAAATTCGTAAGAAGTAAAGGTACTTTAGTGGCCAATTGTAATTATATTTCATGTGAAACAGCGCATAATTAGCTAACTATAAGCTTGTTTATAGGAATTGCTAATAAAATCCGATTCATGAGACAACTTTTTACGAAGCGTTAATTATGTATCGAAAATTACCTCTAACTTTTTTTTTATTTTTGAAAAACACCACTTTGGAAAGACTTTGGGGAAGTTTATAATATATTAACACTGCCTAATAATTTAGGTGAGGTTCTTAATAATCTCACCTAAATCATCACAAAATCTCATGTCCACCGATCGCTCTAAAACTTTGCCAAAATGCGTTTAGCCACCTCCTAATTACGAATATGGATGGCTAAAAACGTTCGCGTCCGTCCATCCATCTGTCGTTGTTTGGAGTTTAATAACTCGGTTGCGACTTTCGGCAAAGGTAATATATCGGATGAAAATTGCAACTTGATGCATTGACCTCCGCCCCTCCTTCGATCCACCATTTTGGATATCCCCCGTTTTTGTTAGAAAAAAGATAGAAGAAACTATTTTAATAAACAGCTAAAATGAATTTCCAAATGCATTAAAAACCAGAAAATGATATCTTTAACCGTTATTTGGTTAGCTTCTAGTGCAAAACAATAAAACAGAAACGATCAAATGATGAAACTCAAATCACAAATCTTCAGATTTGATCTCTCCGTGAAGTTCGAGCAGTAAAAAAAAACAGAAAGATAAAAAAAATAAATTTGGTTAGAAAATTTGGAATTTTGGTCAGTGAAAAACCCAAAATAGGTATGTGATGTATTATATATAATATAATTAACAGATTATGGTTATTCGCATACCGTAACATGAAATATACGAAAGCCTTCAAATTACCTTTATTTTATAACATAACTTCTCTCTCTGAAATTATCTGAGTAGATTCATAATCCGACAAGATTTAAATGAATACGATTAAGCAATTAGATAAAAACGGAAACAAAATTTATTCTATTTCATTCCATAAATATCAGTTTTTTGTATTGAATATTTACAAATAATTATTTTCCGGAATAGATAAACAAAAAACTAAAACTCACTAGAAATTAATATTCAATAAAATTATCTGTTCATATAAGACTCAACACGATCAAAGATATTTTAAAAAAATCGCAATGCAAAAAATCATTTATTTTTTTATTCTCAAAAGACTCCAATGGAAGAAATGTTGATATCAACACTGCTTCAAATTCTTTCACTCTTTCAAATTCACTCTTTCAAATTTTAAACTGGAGATACCAAATATTGTTTCGCTTGATACACTGAAGACCACTAATGCTAAATATGTCATTTAAACTTAAAGAAAAGGCTTTAGCCGACTTTTTTATGACATTTTTTGTAATTGCGGCAAAATTGATGAAAATATCCTGTAAAAATCTATTTCACAAATTTTTCATCCGAATGGCATTATTGCTTGGAATATATCAACAGTACTTTTTCATCTAACAATTATCCATGTATTAGTGAAAAATCATCAATAGTTTTATCCCGCCACGGAAGAGTGACTACATCTGCCCCGAGGTCTGCTTCAGTGTTTATCATTTTATATAAAAAAAGTGAATAATTATTGTCTAAGTGAAAAATATCTCTTAATTAACTTTATTAACCCAGAAACAAAGTAAAACTATCAGATTTTGACTAACAACTTAGAAAACCAAATGCTAGGCCAAAAACTTTAACATCAAAATTACAATTTTATACCCATTTTATAAAAGTGCTTCTAAATTGTAAGATAACAGGATCAGGCTTATATAAATATTTCTGGGAATATGAGGATGTGTTCCTTCTTTCATTAAAAAATATTTTGCTCAACGTACATTTTAAGGGATATGAGAAAAATCCACCGTCTACTTCTACCCCTGGCTAATTGTACCCCAGTCTCCCCTAATATGTTCAAATTTATAAATAAAAACAATAAGTCTTTCACAATTTTCTCGATTTAAAATTTTCCTTCAAACACTTATGATTTTAAGGTAAATTAATATAGAATCGAGTTGTAAATACGTGTAAAAACATCTGTCAATAACACCAACTGACTTTTCTTTTTTTTTATAATACCAGTTATGGATTTATTAAACAATAAGATAAGCAAAGTTCACCCACCAAGGATTCACTTCAAACTAAACGATCCACTCGCTTCGAGAATTCATGGTGTGTAAATATGGCTCCTATAAATAAAAGAAAAACTTCAAGAAGTTGCATTGAACTAGGAACTCGTTTTACATGGTTCATAAAAAAATAATTTTTATTATTCACTTTATCATGTTATAAAGAAGAATTTAGCATCTGTGTTATATTTAGTTCCATGCTATTCCTTCAATCCAATCGATGTATGAAGTCACATTGGTGTAAACGGCTGGTATCTGTGCACCACATGATCGTCCAAAAGATGTCAAACCCACAATATAATGTATATTAACAAAAATATCAAACTGATAATCGGGTTTTGATAGGGGTCCACCTGTGAAAGTGATTTTTATTTAATTTTCAAAAATGGAAAACCGCCTTATTAAATTACCTGAATCACCTTGACAAGTGTCCTTCATAGTTGTCGATGATCCTGCACAAAATTGTGTATTCTTCCGGAGACCCTGTTGAAGTCTTCGTGTTGGGAGATAGTGCTTGGAACACTCTTCAAACAAAAATGTGTTCAAATAGACTTTTTGCAAAATTGGCGAACTCTCTCCAATAAATGATGTATGACCCCATCCTGTAGCTGTTAATATGTCAATATTATCAAAAATTCCTGAAATATATAGACAGGCTGGTCGAACATTAAATGTAAATTTCACTGAATCATTAAGTTTAATCAGTGCAATATCGTTGTAGACAGATGAACTTCGATACTCAGGATGAATGAATATTTTTTCTATTCCATAATTCTGAACCTTATTTTCGTTGTCTTCATCTGTAGAGAGATCTATGTCCCCCAAACGAATAATCTTAGGGATATTCCTTGTTAGACAATGGGCCGCTGTTAAGATATATTTCTCACTTATTAAACTTCCTCCACAGTAAAATCTAATTTGATTTTCCCATTCTTCTCCAATTGCTGCCATGTGAGGAAATTCCCCATGTACTGCATTTGATCCTAATACAATACCAAAATATGTCTTCTTCTCCTCAGTAAAATTATGGCTATATTCTCTGCACTTTAAAATACTCAATCTCTCTAAATGCTGTAAGGCTTCCGTCGAGGAGACAGGAGATTTTGTCGTATCGAGTATATTTGGTAGTGAGGTAACTTTATTACTTTCTGATGAAGCATTAGGTGATGTTGGTAACTTATTCAAATTCAGTATTCCTTCTGTATTTATATCACTGACCACATTTTGTTTTGGACAACATATCACAGGGATGTGATGCTCATGAAAATAGCAAATTGTCGGTGATGTATTGGATATCACTCCACTGGAAATGCGACATCTTTCCGCAAATACACAAATACCATCTCCAGAAGATGTGCGGCATGAACTATTTTCCTCGAAGCTTTCGTCCCGGAATAATATGCTATCTTTATTGAAGGATTCAAAAATAAACAAGCAGAAATCTCTATATACAATTTAATTTAAAAATATATATATGTATATGTATAATTTATCACACTGTATATCATGTACTATATCACTTACCTTCCGTGACACAACGTGAGATTTGCAGTAAGAAAAGAAATTTTACAAACACCAGGTTCATGATCTATTATATTGCAAGATTCTTGAAAGCTCAACAGCGAATAAGAGATGATGTTCGTATAGACTGTTTAGATACCGCGGAAATGAACAGTAAAACCTGTTTTATGCGTATTTAATTTTTATTTTGTGGTCATTCCCATCATTTGAACAGGTAATTAAGGAATGTCCACCACCACAATATTTTCAATATTTAACATTTCACTCACACGCTTGTACAAAAAGTGTATGCAGATTAATTTCATAGTCCGCACATTTTAAAGTGTAATGGCCTATTTCATTTTGGAATAATACTAAAGGAGAGGTAGTGCAGGATCTATAAAGTTTTTTTTTCCATTTATTTATTAATTTTATTAAAGAATTGCAACTATTTCACACTTTCTCTTCAGACCTAATAGTGTACTGACACTGAGAGAAATCCGAAAAAGTTAAAATAACATTCCAGAAATGTTTATTTTACCATGCATTATTGATCCGAAATCGGTGTAAATATTGTGCTTTTTAGATGTATTAGGGGTTAAAAGTACCCTTCTTCATGTTAATTTTACCCTTAATAAGATGTAAAATTAACATTAAGAAATGTTGATATTATTTTTACAACTAAAAAGTGATAAATTTCTGAGGAAAAAATGTTAATCGCACCCTCTTTTTTTTCTCAGTGGATGAAATGGCATATGGTTGTAGATCAGGCCATATCCGACAATGTTCTCTTGTAAGAAGAAAACTCTTAAATATAATATTTCATTGCAAATATTAATGAGAACAAAAAACTGTTTTTTTTTTTAAATTGAACTCGGTTTATTCTCTATGCATTCATTAGCAATTTTTGCTTAAGTACGGGATTAAAAAAAGGTTCCTTTTTTTCATTCTTTTAACTAAAAGTACAAAATATTGTCACGAATAGTAGGGAAGATAGGGGTAAAATTAGCCAGCAAATGAAGCTTTTTTAAGTTTTGTCTAATGTTTTTATATTTCATAAGTACACTGAGAAAAAAAAGAGGGTTCGATTAACTTTTTTTCGTCATAACTTTAACACTTTTAGGTGTAAAAATATATCAACATTTTTTAATGTTAATTTTACACCTTTTTAAGGGTAAAATTAACATGATAAAGTGTAAATTTAATCCACAATACACCTAAAAAGGATAATATTTACACTGATTTTGGATCAATACTGCAGGGTAAAATTAACATTTCCGAAATGTTATTTTAACTTTTTCGGATTTCTCTCACTCAGTGTAGCATTAGGATATTGGCTGTATGAAATAGTGTAGTCCAAAGCTCTAAAATCCTTGAGTTTTTCGAGAGAGGATAATAAAAAAGTATGACACATTGGCCACACTTGCCTCGGCCTGGGTAGACATAGCCACTTTTGGGGTACTAATTGCCACCAGAATTCCAGACGAAATTTTAAACTGGAGATACCAAATATTGTTTCGCTTGATACATTGAAGCCCACTGATGCTAAATATGTCATTTAAACCTAAAGAAAAAGGCTTTAGCTGACTTTTTTATGGCATTTTCGTAATTGCGGAAAAAATGATGAAAACATCCTGAAAAAATCTATTCACAAATTGTTCATCCGAATGGCAATACCAGTGGAGTCTTCCACTGGTGATGGATGAAGAAGTGTGGAAAGAAGAATTGGTGAAAAGTAGTGATAATTATCTGATAAGTGTTCTCCCAGAATTTTGATGCCCTGAAGAAGATCCCATCTAGGATCGAAACGTTGGCTGAAGAAATAAATTGAAGAACAAAAAAATAGACCGAACTCCCACCTTTACTTGCCTTAAATATCCATACGGTCGAAAAACCATAAGTGCATATTTATTCACACACAATACAATTGCACAATATGAGACGCTTGCAGAATACTCTAAAATATTGCAAAATATGTTATAATTCTTCAGATATAAGATGAAATGTACAGGAGCAAGATGTCCCACCTGCAATTCACAAAGAAAAACAATGTCCCAACTACATTTCGCTATAGGTTTGGAACGAAAACACTGTTACCCTTGGGTACAATAGGGTCATATATGACCCGGAAAATTCTACACGCTTTTCTGGAAAATTGAGAGTAGTTTATTATATCAAAATATGCAATATACAATCTTTGGATATTCTATTTTGTGTTTCTAAAGAACTTTTTGCTGTAAAAAATAAATTAATATAAAAAATTTTGAAAAATGAAAAGTCATTTCACAAAGTTTGAAATTAGTGATTTTTGATCTCAAATATTTTCTTTTCCTGAATATCTGGAGTCTTGAGAAAATTAGCCAAGAATCTTACATCCTTTTATTATGATGTCGTCCACAAACCGATAGATTTCAATTAATGTAAATAGTCAAAAAAAATTGTTTTTTCCCCGGGTCATATACCCCCCCTATAATGACGCGAAAGAGTTAAACATTATTTGAAGTTGAGATGTTTTTTGTTAAAGTCCACCTTCCTAATTTTATTCTATTACCGTTATTGTGAGACGTATCAGTATTTTTTTTAATTTTTGAGTTAAAATCCATTAAAATAAATTATATCCATTAAAAAATCATTATGAAAAATTTTATTCAGTTATAAAAGTCTCATAATCTCTAATATTCAAGTTAAGCCCTTACACTTTAATATGTGCGAATTGGTTATTTTACTCGTTGGGGAATATATAAAAACATCATCAAGTGAGTCACTTGACAAAGATTTATCTTCTCTGGGGATATCCACAGTGTTCCAGTGTATACTCAATTATCGTCCTGACCCATGGTGAGAAAAATACGATGTTTGTGAAAACGAGTGGGCGTTCATTGTTGCATCCAAATGTAAAGGAAGGAATTCCAACGACGACACTTGTCGACTCTGACTCTAAGATTCCTAAAATGGTCCCAGAACATGGTTTTATGGAACTATTGGTAGGTATTCTTCCACAAACTTGATCCATTTTTATTTCTTTTGGCAATTGAGGAAGATTGTAGAAAGTTGAACATCTTCTATGTAAGACTATGCTAACAGTATCTGTGATTAAGTTGAGATCTCCAAAATTTTGCGAAGATTTTGTCCATCCTGACAAACGGATATCAGTATTTTGGAGAAAAGTATTATTAGTGGGTAGGATTGCTGTTAGAAAGCCCCACACTGGTTCGTTCATTCGAATTATGGCAATATCAAAGTATAGCTGCGATTTTTCATATTCAGGATGGATATATATGTGATTTATTGTAGAATCTGTCTCTAGTGGTGCCTGTCCTTCTACATCTTTGCTTGTGATACGAATAAACGTGGCTATATCTGCGCTATTCATGCAATGAGCAGATGTCAGTACAAATTGTGGAGCAATGAGAGATCCTCCACATCTCCATTTGATCGTAATTACTCGCCCCCTAGCTGTTAGTTCGCCGATTAAAACATTTGCCGCTCTATCTTGCGGTTTTCCCGAAGTCTCTAGCAAAGAGTATCCAGCAGTGGCGCCTTGAGATTGTTTCTCAGGGCAAAATTGGAGTTCCCCATTTGAATGACGAAGAATAGAACTGGTGTGTTTGTGATTTGGGAAGATGATGGGATCACATACTCGCTGCGAACGCACTGAACTGACCAAGAAAGTTACGATCACTAAAAGTTTTGTCGTCATTGTGTACACCACAGTCCTGTCTCAAACACTGCTCTTCTCTTACTAACCAGCGTCTTTCCAAGCGAGTTTTTCGTGCTAAAAGCGAAATCAAGTTGAAAACGCGAATGTAAAAAAGCACTAATATACATGGCTTATTTTGCGATCGACTAAAAACGCAAAGACATCAAGGTCAAAAAGTATAATATCAGTATAAAATACAATGTATACAAAACTTGCAAATTTATCTTAAAAATTATGCCGAAACTATTGTCCTGGCCACGTATGGGATTCTATCCAGTCCAGATATGCTGATACTCTAGTGTAGACACCTGGAGCATTTGCTCCACCGCAAGACTTGCCAAAGGACGTAAGACCAACTATGTGGAAAATGCAAATGTTACCAGGAGTCACCACCTGAATTGGTCCACCTGAGTCACCCTGGCAGGTATCTTTGCCGCCGTCCAAATATCCAGCACACATTTGGGTATCAACAATACCTTGCTGGAGTCGTCGATTGATTTCAAACAGCGGAGCACATTGATGGTTGGAAATAATATCAAGTGTTACTTTCTGCAGAGAGTCAGACTTTGGGCCAGAAAAATCAATTTGCCCCCATCCTGTGGCCACAGTTTTGGTATAATTGATGTTTTGGGATTGCCACAGACACGCTGGTCTCACAAATTTACCCAGCCTCGGGCGTCCATCAATCTTCATCAGTGCGATGTCATTGTATTTGGAAACTGATCGGTATTCGGGATGCCTGATAATTTCTTTGATTGTAAATTGCTGTGGATCTGAATCGTCATCTGTTCTGGCCAAATTGTGGTCTCCAAGACGAATATATTTTGGAGCGACTCTGCAGTTATAATTGGAAATAAAAACAATAATGACTAATTTGAAAGTAATATAAATTTAATTTTTATAAATTTTTGCATTAGAGGGAAGGTAATCAAAAACATAAATTCTATCTAAACTAATCTATTCTAAACCAAACGAAATGTTTTCTGGAAATTATAATCAACTAACTCGATTTTTCCGATTTTGGGATTGTAATACACTTAGAAAGAGAATATATAATAATTTTTTAAATAGTAATTGGATGATTTCATAAGTTCGTAGGACTCCCAAATGTAAATTTCAATCCCTTTGATACGATGAACGTTAAGTTTACGCAACCTTGTTTTAGCACTTTGACACTGTTTGTCGGTCAAATGGGGGCAGCCTGAACTTTGTAGGTTATCAAACCATTTCTCCTCTTGATTTTATGAACGAAGCTCCAATGTATTCCCATCATTTTTTCAACATTTTACACGGAAAGATCGAATTGCTTCTCAAAAAGCTCTAGCACTTTCTGTTACTTCCTCTTGTACTGAATCCAAGGCTTTCGGCCACTTGGTCTTGGCTTCTGAGCAACAGTCATAAAATTCTTGAACCGAATTATAATCTTCCAGATGGTGGAATGACACACCTCCCGGTCAATTTACCGATATCAGCATTACCAGCATTTCGATTCTTAAGATATCTGTCAACATTTAATTCTCGCAAAGAAAGGATTTTGTGTTTTAGGTCGATGTAAAAAAAATGGTCAAAAAAAATTTAAAAAAAAAAGATTTTGCTAATTGGGTAAATGAAAAAAGCTTCGTGAAATTGGGGGCTAAAAAAGGTTTTTCAAGGACAGGTCTTAGGAGTATAACTCATTATCTTTCCAATGAGCTCTCAGTAATTAAATTCTGATCACTAGAAGATGAATTATTAGCGAATAAATGAGTTCGCACATTTTTGTTTCTAAACATTTTAAACTTGCCAATTATTTTTTTTTAATCTATTTCTTATCCGATCTCAATAAAATTTTGCAAAAACATTGTCTACTAAATTATCAATATTCCACTAAAATATTGAGATAAAATTCTCAGTAGTTTTCCGTAGAGAAATTTATTCCGGGCGAATTTATGAATTTTCGAGATTTTTCACTTTATATAAACTGGCCTTGGAGCACCTCTAAACGACGTCCGATATTTTTCATGTTTAAGAAGCATTTAATTGTTTCATCATATAGATTAATTTTCCGGCCGGGCCAAAAAGACTTTTTTTTATTGAAACACCCTAATGTATAAGCTTATCAATTCCATTTTTTAACACTTCGTAGAACCCTAACTAAAAGTGTCACGGAAGGACCAAGTGGCAGCCGCTGCCATTTATCGAATTTTACATAATATTTTGATATTTTTTTCTTACCATTAAGGCACTCATGGACAGACTCTCCATTTATAATATTGTAAAAGTGTAAACCTGACCATACAACCTATGAAGGGGTTTTCCATCGTTTTACCCTGGAGGTTGGTCACCAACGCTAAGACGGCGATGGCCGCAAGGTATGGTGGGGTTAACATGAGTTATTATAAGTTATTAATGGTATTGAAAAATAAATACAATACAATACAATACAATTATCGTGATTTTTTGGAATACTCTCTCACAGTCAAAACATGAAGTGTCCCAAAACTCCCCGGTCTCCCCTACACTTCCACCTAGTTCTTTGGTTTCTTTTGAGACTCTGAGTACCCAAAAGAAAATGTGGATATTCTGGGAAAAACAGTTTCTTTTTTTTTGACTATTTAGTTTTAGTATCAATAAAATCTGTTTCGTGCCTATGATTACAAAATATAAGGATATAGTTCAAGGATAGGACATATAGTACAGACTATAAAGGATGTCCAAATCTTGGATAATTTTTGTAGGATCTTGATTAACACTAAACCTACCAAGACCCGGTCAAATTGACCGGTTTAAAATTAGCACATATTTAAACAGTACAGTGTCACTATCAAACTTTATGAATTTCTTAAAATTTTCATGTAATATATTTTTCAGTCTTTAAATTTTAATTTTTGGGTCTTTTCCAAGACAAATTTGTTGAGTATCCTACCCTACCACGCACGGTTTGTCATTTGACCGAAAAACAACCAAAAACGGTCGGTAGGTTTAGTGTTAATTCCTGAACTCACTCGTTCGCAGCTCCTGTCCCGAAGGAGTTAAGACCTCTTAAATATATGTTAAGGACAATTTTCATCAAAAATTGCATCAAATGTTCACTAAGCCATTTAGAGATAACATTTTAAGCAATAAGAGAAAACTTGAACCTACCCTCGTGTTTGAGTACAATGAGCAGCTGTCAGGATCATATCATTAGAAATTAGAACACCACCGCAATTCCAGTCAATTCCATTGTCTCTTTCCCGATCCCATCCAATTGCTGCCATATGAGGAAATTCAGCCGGTTTGGCTTCTTCTCCACCCACAATCAGTGGAACGCTATAATCACATTGTGGAACTTCCACTTCATAAACAGGAGGATCAATCACAAGAGGTACAAAAGCAAATGTACTTGTAGTCAATTTTGAGAATTCTTCACATTCTGCAAGAGAGTCAATTAAGTATATAAATTAAATAAATGCATAGTATTTAACTTAATATAAATTGGGCAATTTTTGACACGAGTTTTAACTGTTAGTGGTTCATTATGCAAATGAGTCAATAATATTAATGTTATTTTTATCAAAAATTTCATTGAATTTATTACTTGTTTTATCTTAATTTGCTACTACTTCAGTGTAAAAGACACAAAACCGGTTCCACATTTCTCACACTTGATCTTCGTGAGATAAACTTGAGCAATCTTAATTTGTCGTATAATGAACACTAAACATTTTTTCTTCTTGTGAATGCAAAGAAGAGAATATTAGATTTGTGACTGCCACGCACTCCTTAAATCCCAAACAATTAATTGTATAAAGACAATTTACTGTACAGAGGACAGTTTGTCCTATTTGTTTATTTAATAAAATTCAATTGAATATATAATTTCTTCAATTTCTAAATAAATATAGAAAAACTAGATAGCAAAATGTGTTATTAAATAGATGATTTATTCAAATTATAACAATCAAATAAACATTAACGAATAAAAAAATAAAAACGTTAAAACGTTAAACGAATAAATAAATTTATTCGTTAACAATTAATAAAAGTAGGACCCAAAAATCGTATCACTGTACTAATGGATCTAATAATAAACAATTTGATGTTCTGGTTTAGAAGCCAGATTTGAAGAAAGAAATATGTAGTCCTTCGTCTTTAACAAGCATCTACATCCAGATACCTATCAATTTCGAACCGTCATATTTTGGGATTTTTTTTTGAAATTTCAAGTATTAGAAAATTGCTTGATTTTTTGCGTTGTTATTTAAAAACGATGTGAATAGATTTATTCTGAATAATTTAAAAGGAAATATCATATTCGTGTGTAAAATGTGAAGTCCTTTCATCACGCTCTGTAATCTACTCAAATATTCATCAACTTTATTAATCTCTGAAATTAAGATCAGGATCCACTGATTTTTTTGTTGAAGGTACGCAAAACACCATTAATACAAGAAAAAGAAGTTTATACCAAATATGGTTTTGCGTTGAATTGTAGCTTCAACATTTCCAGCGAAATGTTGTGATGATTTTTCAAAGAAATAATATCAAAGATTATTAACCGATTTTGAAGAACTTTTTTTCTATTTCTGTTCAAGACAAGCCTAACTTTAAAAAAAAACGTTATTTCGTAATACAAATAGACAAGAAAGATTTGAAAAAAATGCAAATCAATCAAATGTGAGAGATCGTTCTAAAGATTTGAATAATCGCTATTCTAAGAATTGTTTGCTTTAATTCTTTTTATATGGCTGATAATTAAAATTGTTTATGTCAGTTTAATGAAATTGAATATTCAACCAACCAATGATTAACTGTGCAATATATAACTATTATAATGTAAAAACGTATGCAAATTTTATACGTAAACTAAACATTCATAATTCAACATAAGCCTAATCCGCAAGTACCAATCGTATCTAATCTTTTTCAGAATAAATAAATTAATTAATTAAATGAAACAAGAAAAATTTCAGTAGAAAATTAAGAAAAACATCGTGATTTGAAAAAAAAAATATCAATAACTTAAAATTTAGATGAAACAAGAAATAATTGATTTTTTTTGAATTGGCAAATATTTCGAATTTCGGCCAAAATGTTTTTGTTATTCAAATTTTTAATTGGAATCTATAGAATCTACAGTGACGACAAGATAAATAGCACAGTTTCGGACACTGTAATGTATGCCTTATTTATCGAAAAATTATGCTTTTAAATGATGAAACTAATAATAATAAATGAACTTGTATATAATTACATTTTGAGTATGAAGAAGAAATCTGAAAGTTCTATCAAGAAATTTAGTACGGTAAAAAAATTCTTGAAATGGCACATATTAAGGGGACAACATAAATAGCACACTCTATAAGAAGTGACAGTTTTCGGCTTCTACTGTAATTAACAACTCACGAATTCTATTTAAAAATTAAATTTGGATTAATTAGTATTTAATTAAGTATCTTTTGGAAAAAGTAAGCTCTTTACAACAAAGGATCATTAAGGAAATCAGGATTTGGAACTATTCTAATGTGATTGTATTTCATGTAGTGTGGATATCTGCTTAAAACTATTCCAAATTAGTCATATTTGAGAGATTTATCTTCTGGTTAATCTTTTCCTTTAAATTCAACAGGATTGAGGTCCCTATATCGTCCTGGTCATTCCAGAAGGTCAATTTTATTCTGATTGAACCACTTTTAAAACAGCTTGGCAGTGTGTTTGGGATTATTAGCTTGGTTAAAACTTTAAAACCTAAAACATATTCTTTTCGATCTTGAAGGACTTGTCTTGTCCAAATATATATATCATTTTATACAAATTCGGTTATATTGCTTAATATGCCATATACAGGCCAAACGCCACTTCGCAAAAAATAACCCTGTACTATAAAATTACAACCGCTAAGTTTTACGGTCTTAGTTATGTATCGAGGAGAAAATTTTTGACAATGATTTTAAACAGGAATACATCTGTTCAAACAATATTATTCCAGAATTACAGGTTTTTCTGCATATGATCTTTAACAAAAATCATACAACAGGTACGGTATCGTTTGAATACTAACTCTGCACATCTGACAACGCTTCTAAACCGGATATTTTTACATAGTTGACTTTTAGTAATGCTCACTTGAGTTACTTCTTCAAATTTTGTTCAATTTGTTCCTTTATTTTCGGTACGGCTGCAACAAAATTCAATTTAGTATAAGAACAATGGCAGAGTCTTTTCTAGGAATGGCCACTCTTCTCAAAATTTTCGAGATTTTTGCATGATTTTTAAGTTTTATCATAAAAAATTAGCGAATTATTAATCGTCCTCTTCCTTGAACAATACAATTTACAAACAAAAAAACTTAGTTATCCTAAACTTTTTTGCGTAAAGCCTGCACATCTGCACTAAAGGCTTTATTTACATGATTTTTCAGTTCTCATAACTTTATTTTACGAAAATTTATAGCATTAATGAATACAAATGTTCAAAAATACAGGAATACAATGAATTTTAAAATAAAACTAAATTTCAGGTAATATTCTCAGAGAAAATGAAAGTGTGCTATTTAAATTGGCCGCACGAATTATACCTAAACTCATAAAATGACAAAAACACATGGTTTTAACAGATACGAATATTAAATAATTATCATTTTTCTTCACAATGGGCCTTATGTTTTCTAAAAAATAAAATATAATCAGGTATGAAGATTGAAATTGTATCATAAAACATCAAAATTGGAAAACCACTGAAGGTGTGCTATTTATCTTGTCGCCACTGTATATAGACCACAAATGCAACTGAGGTCATAATTTTAATTTTCTAAAAAAGTAATTCATAACTCATAGGTATATAATACTGTACATAATTCAAAATATGTCTAAAGATCTAATATGGGGCAAAATAAAACAACTTGTGCAAAATACAAGTTGCTAAATGCACAAAAATATCCGAAAAAATTTAAAGATGAATATCTTGGAAAAGGGACAGATAATCCTAACCGGCTTATGTAGGTGAGATTCTTAACGTGAGCTAACTCGGAGTGCATGCAAATTCGATTTAGAGCTGAAATTGTGAGTCGCCATTCAGTTATCTTGAATCAAATTCGTGAAATTATACAAATTTTGTATTTAAACCAAAATATCAAGGATTTGGATGAACTGGCACAAAAGTGATATATGGGTGAAATGTAGACCAGAATGTTCTCTATAATTGTCCTATAGAACATGATCTCATCGATTACTCAGAAGCCAAGATAAGTGAGGTTTTTTGTTTCTTAACTTCTTTTTTTCATCCAGAGTTCCCCAAGTAGTCATTTGTTGAACTTCAACTATATCAAAGAATTGTTGTATTTTGTGGGACTTTCCATTTAAAACCATATTTTAAGTGTCTTTATGGAGTAGAGGCAGTCAAATTGGCATCTGAGTGATTTCAAAGCGTTATTATGGGAAAAATCATTTTTTTCACACTTAAACGGCAAAATCGGAGTGATAGTGTAGTCTGAGCAGAAAATGATGTACGGACGAAATGTAGAGACAAATGTCCTCTATAATTATGTCGAAGTAATCATCAAAATCGGTTCAGCGACAGTCGAGATAATTGAGGTTATGTGATATTGAAATTGGTTTTTCGACTGTGGCGCCCCTGGTGTTGGTCCCACGAAGTTCAAATATTTTAGAAAGTTGTAGCATTTGGTGAGATCTTTCGTTTAAGCCCTCACTCATCAAAATCGGTCACATAGAACCGGAGATATGATTTTTTGAATTTCGT
The DNA here is from genome assembly GCF_024763615.1 of Phlebotomus papatasi. NCBI lineage: Eukaryota > Metazoa > Arthropoda > Insecta > Diptera > Psychodidae > Phlebotomus > Phlebotomus papatasi. Next base: position 45,152,337 of record NC_077222.1, on the reverse strand, counting down.
GAACTTTGACCCCTCATATCTCCAGTTCTATTGAAACCACAGCGCACTTATGCACCATTTTGGAAACGTCCTAGAGTGGACTACAACATACTAAAATTGATTAACTTGCACAATGCCGTTTTTGAGAAAAATTAGTTTGAATTTCGATGAATTTTGACGCTATCGCAGCGCCACCTGTGATGACTTTTTGAACTTCTTCCATCTGAAAGTGCTCATCGAGACGAAACCAAAAAGGTAAAATTTAGGTCGCTATGTTAATTAGAACCGGAGATAGAGGCCGGTCAATATTCGAACTTTGACCCCTTGTAGCTCGGGTCAGGGGTTTTTTTTTTTAATTTTTAAATATTTTTTTGTTTGATAGGTATAATCAAGGGCTACAACATACTAAAATTTCAGTCCGATGCATAAAGGAATTTCTGAGTTATTTAACTTAGAAATTTGAAAAATCGTCTTTTTAAAAATAGCGCCCCTAGCGGTGGTTTTATGAAGATGTGATGTTAGAACGGGAAATGGCATTTCATGAGAGCTTTCCAAAAAGCCCTCACTTTTTAAATTGTGATAAATAGAACCGGAGTTATGGCCATTTTAAGAATTGTTTTTTGGACCCTTATTGCAAGGGTCAGGGGGGTCGGGGGACCTTAAGTTTAGTATTGATCGAAAGCACTAAGGCCCAGCTATAACATACTAAAATTTGAGCCCGATCGATGCCATAGAGGCGGAGCCATTAAGAAAACAAAAAAAAGTGGGTATTCAAAATGGCGGAAGGAGGGGTGGGGGGTGAGGGGTCAATGCACCAAGTTGCAATTTTCATACGATATATAACCTTTGCCGAAAACCGCAAGTCGATATCTCTTTTAGTTTAGGAGCTATTAAGCTCCAAAGAGCGGCCGGCCGGGAACGTAACTTAGCCCCCCATATATTCTTTATCAGGAAGTGGCGAAACACATTTTGGCCAAGTTTGAGGTCGATCGGACGACATGAAATTTTGTTAGGATTATAGTAGGTGAGATTGTTAAGAATCTCACCTAATAGGGGGAGTTGGAGCTACTTTGAGCTATGTGGCAACATTGATATATGATTTTTTTCATTTATTTCCAAAAGAAACTAGGTAGGGGAGACTGGGGCAAAAAGTCACAAAACGGATATTTTATTTTTTTACAAGCTACTCGAGCGCTTCAAAAATTTCTAATTAGCGCAGTTTTATAGGAAATTTACCGCTCTACAACTTTGTGAAAGTAATTTTCCTATATTTTGTAAGGAAATACGTTTATCGAGCCAATTTCTAAAAGGTAATTTTATGACTATTCTCAAAAATGCTGGGGCAAATAGTATCAGACATTGGGTATTATCATACTTTGATTCGCTTCATTTCGGGCATTCGTAAATTTGAAAAAATACCTAGAGGAGATATTTTCATAGAAAATTTATTCATTTACACCTTTGTAAAACACCGTTTTCTCTGCGAGAAAAGTGAGAAAACGAGAAAAGCGCTTTTCAAGCTATTTTAGAGAAAAAAAACACACAAAAGACTTCAAATCGTTTGACCAATGCCAACAACAAGCGGCGAGACATGATAATGACGTTTCTTTTCGCCGTGAGACATCAGAAATTGCTTCGCTTTTTTGTTACTTTTTGCTCTATACCTTTTGTTACTTTTTACCCCAAGTGGCCATTTTTAATAAAAGGATTTCTGGAGAAAAGAACTTTTGTGAAATTCTAAAATAGATAGCGGATTCGTATTCAAAAAATCCAAATTATTTAGAAAATAGTCACCAGTGCATCAATTTTGGAAAATAAGTAGGTAATAATTGTTATCTTCTGCAAGGAAAATATTACAAAAATAGGGCTAAAAATTTCGATATTTTTTATTTTCTAAATTCCTTGTTCGAATTCTAACAAACTTACGACATTGAAGAAGGTCTATGGAGGCTATCTATAGAAAAAAAATTGAGCTGCTATCTTTCTTACCTTGGAAGATATTGAATTTTGAATTTTTCGATTTGTGACTTTTTACCCCAGTCTCCCCTAATGTTATTTAGATACACAAAAGAATTATGTATTTAAATTATTTTATGGTAAGGCCAGGGGCCTCTCGACATTTCATTTTTCCATACGTTTTTGCATAGAGGCACTGACGACTATTGGCAAGTTTTTTCCTAATGAGAATTCATTTATCAGTCTGATATATTTCAAAATTGTGCATTAAGAGCTATCTACAAATACATATTTCATAGTGCTCGCCGAAATAATACAAGTACTACGAGCAAATTTGTTTAAGTCGCGGTGCAATATCTGCAAAATGTTTACAAGGAAAAGTGAAAAATATCTTCACTTTTTATTAGGCTTGATGGGCCCCTGGTAAGGCTCAGTTTCCTTTAGAAATAATACGTTAAAATTATATATCAATGTTGCCCCATAGCTCAAAGTAGCCCTACCTCCCACTACTGCTTTAAAAAATTTTTTTTATACAGATAATTTAAAGTTTATAAACAAGAATGTTAAGAGTCAACAATGAGTCAGCGTATCGGATTACCTATTAATACTGCTAATTAAATTTTAAAGTTTATTCTCTTTTACTGGCTCGAATACCACGGAGAGAGCAGTATATATAATTCCTCGATTTTTTCACCCCCCCCCCCCCCCCCCCCAAATTCCACCTTTCATCCCTCGAAGACCACTTTTGTCATCCAATCTTCACGTTTCAGACAATTTCTGAAAAATGTCGTCACGCTGTTTGTCCGTCTGTCCGTCCGGCTATCGCTAGCTCTAGAAGCCAAACGGTTAGATATAGCGACATGGGACCTTCGGGGGACCCCCCATAAGTCGACCCAAGGATCGTTAACATACCCCTCATTCCCCCCGTCTCCTTCCCCACCAAAACCATTTTTTCTTAGTGATTGCTCGAAAACGCGTCGTGCGATTTTTTTCATTTTTGGATATGTTTTAGAGATTACCCAGACAGATATTTGACCATGTGCGAAAATATCATTGAATCATTCCTAATAACGATTCTTCAAGGTCAAAGGTTAAAAAGACATTAGAGGGTGCATTTATCAAGCGAATGGGGTCATGTTTGGGGTTATTGGAACGGTCTTGGAATTTCCTATAAATTCCAAGTCCAGTTCATAGCCGTTATAACCAGTATAACCAGTTCATAGCCGATAACTTATTTTTATCCGAAAATCAATTCTATTTACTTTTAAAACAATTTTGCAGGATCTTTTGAATGACTTATGAATCGTTTCAAATCGGTGGAGAAGCGGTGAATGATAAATGATGCGAAAGTGCTTTTGAGGTATAGCAAGGCACGAGTTCGAGGATTTCGCAAAGCCTAGGACGCTTTGCTAGCCCTTGTAATTTTAATTATATTAAATATTATTTGGATTTCTGGTTCCAAATAATAATAATAATAATAATGCTGGCACAACATTCCATGAAGGAACTAGGCCTTCCCACAAGGGGATTTCTAGACATGCATTATTATTTTTTTCTTATACGGGATGAGGTTGTCAGTCCCATGCCCGTGGAATCAAGTGCAGTGAAGCTCACTGGATGCAATCCGAACACCTTTAACGCCAGAAAAATTCCTGGTGACCTAAAGGGGATTCGAACCTGGAACACTTGCATCACAGAGCGAGTGCTCTACCACTTGACCCATTGAGTTCCATTCTGGTTCCAAAGCCATAATGAAATCCAATTTCTTTTAATAAATTTTTATAATAGCTCAGAAGGAATTTCTACTCGAAAGCATTGTCTTTGGATCTAAATAGTCCCGTAAAGACTCAGTTTTCTTTATTGTATCCTTTATGGCGCTGCGATCGCTTTTTCTGCAGTCACATTTTTTTTTCCCTTTCCCTTAAACGATATTTCCGAATGCAAATTAAAGTGAATTGCTTCGGCAAACGAAGTGTCAGTGGGCTGGCGTCCGCTGGAGGAAAAGATCGTCTTTATGTCGCTCCGTATGAGGATCGACAATGTCGAAAGTTAAAATCATTGAAACTGATAAAATTTTCAAAATTCGTTGTTTTTATATTCAATTCTTGTCGTTTTTCTTTCCTGTAATACATTTCATATTTAACCGTTATCCACCCGAGAAAAAGGGACAGATAATCCTAACCGGCTTATGTAGGTGAGATTCTTGACGTGAGCTAACTCGGAATGCATGCAAATTCGATTTAGAGCTGAAGTTGGGAGACGCCATTCAGTTATCTTGAATCAAATTCGTGAAATTATACAAATTTTGTATTTAAACCAAAATATCAAGGATTTGGATGAACTGACAGAAAAGTGTTATATGGGTGAAATGTAGACCAGAATGTTCTCTATAATTTTGCCGTAGAACTTGAACTCATCGATTACTCAGAAGCCAAGATAAGCGAGGTTTTTTGTTTCTTAACTCGTTTTTTTCATCCAGAGTGCCCCAAGTAGTCATTTGTTGAACTTCAACTATATCAAAGAATTGTTGTATTTTGCGGGACTTTCCATTTAAACCCCTATTTTAAGTGTCTTGGTGGAGTAGAGGCAGTCAAATTGGCATCTGAGTGATTTCAAAGCGTTATTATGGGAAAAATCAATTTTTTCACACTTAAACGGCAAAATCGGAGTGATAGCGTAGTCTGAGTGGAAAAAGATGTATGGACGAAATGTAGAGACAAATGTGCTCTACAATTATTTTGAAGTAATCATCAAAATCGGTTCAGCGACAGTCGAGATAATTGAGGTTATGTGATATCGAAATTGGTTTTTCGACTGTGGCGCCCCTGGTGTTGGTCTCACGAAGTTCAAATATTCTAGAAAGTTGTAGCATTTGGCAACGTGTTTCTTCCTTAATTATTCTATACCTGATGAAGGGGACATCGTATTCCCGAAACGTTGTAGCGAATAAAAATTGAAAGAGGCGAAATAGGGTCTTACTCTGTTTTCACTAAATATTGCACTCCACCAGACCGTACATAGTCGACTAAATATTTAATTACGTATTGTGTTGGACTACGGTCTAAGTCTAGACTCTAGAGACAGCTTAACGTAATTATAATAATCAAAATAATGATTAGACTACATTCCCAGAGTTTCCTACTAAGTTGTCTCTCGGCTAAATCTGCTAAAGCCTTAAATTTGTCTAGGGCATATGGGTAATGCTATCTATTTCTAATCACCCTAAAAACTTTTTAAAAAAAATTAAACTTATTTTTAATGATTTTTTATGGCCACGTACACATTTTTTTTTAATTTGATATTCTTGTATTTTATATACTTTACAAAAAAAAATGTAGGCATAAAAGTTATTCAATTAGTGAGAATATGTGAAGTAAAATCTACATTGTTTTCTTACTTCTCTGGCTGACTCTTATTGTTCCATCTCCATCTCGGATGTTGACAAAGCCGGACTGATCGTTAAAGGATGACTGACTTGAAGGTATGTTGAAGTCATTCTGGTCGTCTTGTGGAAAGTTATTCGATTGTGGGCAACACACAATGGGATCACTGCGGACAAACATGCAGAGCTGAGGAGTAGAACCTGGTGCGGTGAGCACTTCTGGGCACCTTTTGATTGAGGTGCACACTCCTTGGGAACCATCACTTCGCAAGCGACATGACTCACCCTCTGGAAAGAAGATTACAATTAATGTGATGGGCATTCTTGAAAATTCCCTCAGGAATAGAGGTATGAAATTTTTGGTAATGCTGAATTTGTTTTAGATGACTTCTTGAGTGGCTTGTGATTGAAAATGTTAGAGAGATATTTGTGACACTCCAAACATGCAATATTTATATATGTTTATTTTGTCACGCTACTAATGTAAATTCCAAGACGATGGGAAATTCCCGCATTTTATTTGCAAATCTATTACACTGTGACGTTGGGGATCAATCTCCCAGTTGGATGTATGATTACGGAAGTTCAACAAAAAAAATCTCAACATTTCCTAAAAACTTTTTGTTTAAAGCTATATAGATTTTTTTTGTTGAAAATTTTTTCTAAAAACTTACCAAATTGACCTTCTATTTGTAAGGCAAAAATTAAGAACACCAGAAAGACATAATATACTGCCCAGCTCTTAAATGTTATATTTCTCATGGCTATTTCACTTCAAACTAGATAGAATATTACTTCAAGATTCCATTAACATTAAAGAAAAATATTATTTAGTGTCAAAGATCACTGTATATAGAAAGAAACGGTGAGCGGCGAGCAATCTCCGAATCAAAATGCAATTTGATAATAAACACTGGAAGATCAGAGAATAATCTTGCACGTCAAACCGCATGGAAGCAAAACAAACGACTGAATGTCGATGCTGACGATACCTGCGAAACGATCATTGAAGCGCACGATCAGCAAAAAGTCTAGTACGACAAGATTTTCTGGTCACTGTGGCGGCTTCGATGAAAAAGCACGGCAAAAGTCGATGAGATCTTCGTATGTACACGTGATCGTGTCAGTTAAAAATAGATCTCTCACATTTTGATCACCATAAGAACGAGTGCCGGAAAATTTTACATAAAATCCCAATTAAAATGGAAAATATTGTGAAGACACAAGATTTCTTCAAGACATTCTGCAACAATGTCCTTAACTCAATGTCCACCGAGGACTTTGATAAATTTGCTAAATTATCAAATGATCGTGATCGGTGTGAGTTTGTGTCGAACCTCACGACAGTAAAGAGTCTCAATGTAACACGTGAAAAATCAGTGAAGAACTTGGATAAAGCACTGGCTCTCAAGAAGGAGGGCAACACTGCCTTTCAGAATAAAGAGTGGAGAAAAGCACTTGATCTCTACAATCAGAGCTATTTTATCACGCCGAATGATCAAGAAGGGGATTTGGCAGTGATCTTTGCCAATAGATCTGCTGCCCTGTATCACATGGAAAAACATGATTTAGCTCTTAAGGACATTGCAAGAGCCATCGAGGCCAACTATCCCAAAGAAATGCGGTACAAATTAAAGGAAAGAGAAGCAAAGTGCTTCTTGGCTCAAGAAAAGCATGCAGAAGCACTTCAAGCATTCAAGTGAGTTGATTTTGATTATCCTTTTAATGCTTTCTCAAGTTGGTAAGGGAACTCATCCAAAAGAAAATACAAACTTTCACAGAGTAAAAGATTGCAAGGGCGTAGGGGAAACTGGGGCACCACCAAACACGGGGTAGCACCAAACGCTAATTTTTATTTCTTAACTACTTGGACTATCTCAACCATTTCTTCAGTAGGCAAGCATCCCTATAGTGCCTACAAATTCTTATAGATCTTGTCCTTAGAAGTCGAATATCTGATTAAAAAATCGCAGTGTTTGGTGCTACCCCGTGTTTGGTAGTGCCCCAGTTTCCCCTACCCAGGATTCCAGTTAGGCGGGGGGGGGGGCAAAGTCTCAAATTTTGTTGGCGGCGGGGGGGGGTACATAATTTTTATTTTGAAAAAAAAAAACTATAAAAAAATAAAATGAGATAAAAAGTATCTATGTAAGGTAAAGTACCCTGTATCGGCCGGTTTCTCAACTCGGCCAGTGGGACTATGTATTTAATTTACTTAGATTTGTTATAATGTGGTCTTACCGATTTAACATTGTAAGGTCTATTAATTATATAGTATATTTTTCTGAAATAATTTCAAAACTTAATAAATCATTTGCATCATTTGATGCAAAGCATTTGATTATAAAATTTTAAGGATTTTCAAGTAAGCTTGCTTTTTACGTGTTCTAATGCCCTGCAATCTGCAATCAAAAATTCTCAAATCTTTAAAAATAAATTCGAAACCATGAACAAATTTAGAAATAGCACATTGCAAGTAATACAAAAAAAACGCTTGTAGGTATAATTTTACTACTATTAAAAAATTAAAAAAAAAAATGTATAAATTGTCAATATTTGGAGTTCTCTAGGTTTATGGTTCCTGAAATAGGTTCTTACAAGGGAAGTACTCGAGTCGTCAATCTCAGATTCGTTTTGGGCTTTGCTCACCTACGCAGAAAGGCATCAAATTAGACGTGGTATATTCAAAAAGTGCGAAATTGGGTTAATTTTTTTTTTTAAATCCCGAAAGTGGCAAAAATAAGCCTTACACACGGCCTTACGCGGGTTCGATCCCCTGGCTCTGTCTGTTTTTTTCCTTTTGATATCTTTTTTTTTTTTTCAATTAAAAATTCTATTCTTTATTAAGTAGTATTACTGTAGTGTAAATTGCTTATCTAGAGTGCTTAATTAAAATCCTCAACAAATTTTTAAAAGCGATGAAAGTGCATCGCATAATTTATCAAATAATCAGTTTACTAGTTGAAAAATAAAAAAAAAACTGTATGTACTTACAATCAGCTATCTGAGGATCGTTGTAAATATTATTTAAAGTTTTTATTGAAATTTTATAAAAGATTAGAAAGGTCGAAGACCCAAACCAATTTTTTTGGAAAAATCATTTGGAAACCTGTGCTAGAGAGAAAGCCCGCGGGTCTTACAATTTTTCTATTATTATTATTAAATATTTCTTTCCTTATAAAATAAATTAGAATAATGTTCATCGAACGAAAAATTATTGTATAATGTAAAAAGCATTTAAAAAAAAAATGCAATGTAAAAAAATCGGGTTACCGATGAAGACTGATGCAGCCGGGTTCGAAATTATAATACTTTTCCAAAAAATCCAAATTTAACCAAATCGGTTGAAAAATAAGCCCTCCAAAGTGGTCGACCTTTGACCTTTAATAATTCAAAATGGCGAATTTTTCGGTCATAAGTATGTTTGAGCGAAATGTTCGCTTAGACTAGCTCTAATATCCGAAAATTGTTGAAAAAGCTTATGCTTATTTTGAGAAAAACCGAAAAAACATGGTTTTTAGGGAATAGGGGATGTAAAATTATTGAAAAATCGGTACTTATCCGGTTCATTACCGATGAAGACTGATGCAGCTTGGTTCGAAATTACAATAACTTTCCAAAAAATCCAAACTTAACCAAATCTATTGCAAAATGGGCCTTAATTGAAAAAAGGTCAATGATCTTTGACCTTCAATAATTCAAAATGGCGAATTTTCCGGTTATATGTATGTTTGAGCAAAATGTTCGCTTGGACTACCTCTAAAAAGGGTCCCGGTCAAAATCCCGAAAGCCAAAATCCCGAACGCCAAAATCCCGAAAGCTAAAATCCCGAATTCTTAAAAGTGTCATAGCCACGATTGCACCCGCGCTTGCTGTGGAAGCAAAGGGAACTCTTCTATGTCTTGGGAAATTATTCTAAACATTTTCAGTTTCCATATAATTTCATCCCTTTCAGGATTTCGAACATTCGGGATTTTGGCTGCCATCGCTGTAAAACATATCAAAAAATTATTGAAAAAGCTTGGCCAATTTTGAGAAAAAAACAAAAAGAAATAAGAAGCTTTCTATCAACTTCATCCAAGAGACTAGCCATTCAAAGCTATTTTTTGAGACATTCTAGTACTTATCAATGCTACACTTTCTAATATATCCTCACACTTAACCAGGACTGACGGATCGCTCGCTTTCACTTGATTTATAATAATTTATTGTTTCATTTTTAAAATTTATCATTTTTATTGAATTTAATTTTAATATTGCTTTTTGATCCGAAATTTTACAGAAACACAATTACAGCTTTGGATGATGCTAATCTTCCCGAAGAGAAATTTGCGAAAATGGAGCGAGATGCTCAAATCATGATAAAGATGCTTACGAAAACAGTCGAAAAGTGTGGAAATCAAAAAACCAAACAGAAACCCAAAAAAGGAGATGTTTCACAAATGCACACCTCCCTTACTTTTGATTATAATGAATCAGAAGGTAGATTTGCAAAGGCATCCGGAGATATCAATGTTGGCGAAACGATCGTAGCTGAACTTCCACATTGCTCAGCCCTCCTGGAAAGAAGTGCCCAGAAACACTGTCATAATTGCTTTTCGAGATTTTTAGCACCAATTTGCTGTACAACATGCTCTGATGCTCTTTTCTGTTCAAACGATTGTCGCTCGATCGCCATGAAGTCCTATCATAAATATGAATGTGGAATCTTGCCGATTCTCTGGCGCTCAGGAACTTCTATCATCTGCCATCTGAGTCTGAGAGCATTGGCACAGAGAGATGTGGAATATTTCCTGCAAATTCGAGATGAACTCAGAGAAAATGGAGGAGATTATCCTTTTGAACATCGATTAAAATTCTCCAACAGTGATTATCGCAAAATCTGCAATCTCTTTAAGGTTGATGTGAAAAATAGATCAGTCAACGATCTCTTTCAGCACACTGTAATGGCATCTTTTCTCACCAGTTGCCTAAAGGCTGGAGATTACTTTGGTGATCACCAAGATCAAGATACTTACCATGAGATGGGAGGATTTGTCCTAAGAACTCTGCAAGTTCTACAATTTAACACTCACGAAGTGTTTGAGCTTCAGGCGGGAAAAACTCCTTTGAGCCCAGATCGCAAAACTATATTCATCGGAGGAGCTCTATATCCCACTGTGGCTCTTTTCAATCACTCCTGTGACCCTGGAGTCGTACGCTACTTCCGTGGAAATCGTGTATTTGTACATGCCATCAAGAACATTAAAGCAGGGGACATCGTTGCAGAGAATTATGGTCCATTGTATACACAGGAAGATCGTGAACAAAGACGAACTACTCTGAAGCAAATCTACTTCTTTGACTGCATGTGTATTCCTTGTCAGGAAAATTGGCCTCTTTTCGCGGTAAGAAGTAAATTTAGTAAATAGTATAAACTTTAAAGTATAGTGTTTCAAAGATCTATAAAAATTATGTTATTTTATAGATTAAAAGCACTTGAAAATGTTGTTGAGAACACGACAGACACTTGAGACTGATTTTTTTCTGATATGTTTTTAAAAATTGTTCCAAGGCTTAACTAATTACTTGTAACTGATCTTAAATTTAGATGCTACTTCTACTTCACAATTATCTGAAAGATTTTTTTTTTAAATTCTAAATAGCTTTAAAAATTATTTTCTTTATGGTTATTCCAGAGTCCCAAGGAAAACGAAAGAATTAATTGAAAAAGAATTATTTACTTAAAAAAAACCTTTCTAGTAGCCAGAGTACGGTGTTAAGTTCTTTCTCTTTACCATGAATTTTTATTTTTGAAAAAAACATGTCTTCACTGAGAGAAATCCGAAAAGTTAAAATAACATTCCGGAAATGTTAATTTTATCCTGCAGTATTGATCCGAAATCGGTGTAAATATTACCCTTTTTAGGTGTATTGTGGGTTAAAGTTACCCTTTTCATGTCAATTTTACCCTTAAAAAGGTGTACAATTAACATTGAAAAATGTTGATATATTTTTACACCTAAAAAGTGTTAAAGTTATGAGGAAAAAAAGTTAATCGCACCCTCTTTTTTCTCAGTGTTTACTTCACTTTTAAAATACTGGAAACGTAGGGCCGTTGCCCACCCCTCCTCCACAATTTTCAATAGATTAAAAATGCATAAAATTAAAAATAGACATTAACATTTATCTCACTTTAAGGTCATAGTTTGTCACTTAACCCTTTAAGGAAGAGAAGGTCAAAAATTGGGGGTCAGAAAAAAATCATTCCGACTTTTTAAAGCAAAATACAACTTTAGAAGGCCGTAAGAAAAATTTCATTTTTGGGTCACCGGTGACCCAATCGTCCTTAAAGGGTTAAAGAAGAACTTTAATTGGGTTTTAAAAGGTCTTTTGTTGTATATCTTATCACTTTCCAAAAAGCCCAAAATCATTAAATTAATTTGAATTAATAATGGATTTATGGCGAATTCTTTAAAGAACCATTAATCAAAATCTGACATTAAAAACTTCAAAATATTTTTCGGAGGGAGGACTTTTGGAAAGCTTTTGAGAAACTTTTATTACAGAAAGTTAGAATGTTTTCTTATTAGAAGAGCTTCCAGGGAATTCACAAGCTTTCCGCTTTATTCTACCAGAAAATAATCAAAATCAGTTTAACATTGAGCTTTTTGGTGATCTTTTACAACTAACTTTGCGAAAAAGTTTTTGAGACTCATAAATACCTAAAATCTGATGAATTTCCCAGTTTTTATTCAAGAAAAAGTCTTGTTAGTTGTTTTTCGCAAGTTTTCAGTTTGTGAAATCCGCAAGGTTATCAAAATTAAGGCTGCTAATCTGCCATCTTTATAATTTTGTAAGATTTTGCGGAATTTGGAATTCTTGTTAGAGTTAATCCAAGGTTGAGCAATTCTGCCGCCAAGAAATTTTATAGCAAAAATCGAACAAGATAAAAAAATTTGGAGACTTGTCGTGCAGCATCATCTGCGGAATTATTTGACACTGTGTGTTTACAGTGGTTTGTTATTTTTCACGAAAAAGCATTAAAATATGTTTAACGGTAATTATATTCAATTCAACCTTGACAAAGCTTTCACTTTACAAAATTTAAAAGGACCTCTAAATTTTTCTTGGATCGTACAAGAAAATGTATGGAACTGTCAAAGAATTTTTGGATGAATTGAAAAATTCTTGGATGTAACATATGGTAATTTGAAAACTTTGTTGGAGACTTTATAACAAGGTCTAAAATACTTGGAGAGTACTAATATTTTTTCTGTGAGAATACCAAATTTCTTGGATCTTGCTCAGTTACAAAATTATAAAGATGGCAGAATAGCAGCCTAAGTTTCAATAAGATTTTTTCTTTTATGTATTAAAAAAAAAACATTCAGAAATCTTTTTTGGAAATTTTTTTAGTGGAAATTTTGTCGTATTTGCTTAATGAGGAAACCTGAATTAGGAAACCAAATTTGGCTATTTTTTACGATTGCCTTTGAATATTAAAAAAAAAAGTATTTTTTAAAGACTCAAAAGATTTAATTCTAAAGACCAATTATTCATTCATATCATTCGACCAATAAGTTTCATTTTTGTATTTCCGCTCGAGCTCTTACAAATTTGTTTGGTGCCCTTTGCTTTCGTTCCTGTGTTTTTGGAAATATTTCAAAATGACTTCTGAAATTTTTATGTTGTATTCTTAGATAACTAGACGACCTAAACTAAACCAATTGCACTTTTGTACTTGAGTCGAGCACGTCCAGTTCGATCCTGGGTGGAGGCAGAAATTCTATTATCTCTACTCCGGAGAAAACTGGATGATTTGAGTGTCACATGCTCTGATTGAACATTCTCTTGAAGAAAAGGTTAGCAAATTCTCACAATATCCATAGATACTTTATCTAAGTAAAACAAAAAAAATATAGACCTCTTTTGACTTTGCAATTCAAGATACCCCATTAAGGGGTTACGTGGGTCAAGAAAACTAATAAATTATGTAATATTTTTTCTAATTTTTTTCAGCATAATATTTTTTTTAATTCAAATTCTTATGTCCAACACACAATAACTTTTGTTTGTAAATATGTTTTCAAAGTTTCCTACGAGAAAGAGCGAGATAACTAGATCTCGGTTTCATTCACTCTCACTAAAATGTCAAAAACACGTTTACAAAACAAAATTTATTGTGCGTTGGGCATTAGGCATATAAAAAAGTACAATGCTTTCTAAAATTGTCACTTAAAAATTTTAAAACATCAACCATTGATTTTTGGATTTTTTTTATAAGAAAACCTTTTCAATGGTCAGAACTTCTCGCAATTGATTCATCTGAGATTCAACAAACAAATATTTCCTTTTAGCTGATGAATTAAACTAGTCCTTGAAAAAAAAGGATTTTATGTTTACGTCATTACAACTTATTCTATAAGACGAAATGTGCTGTAAAATATGTCAAAAATGATATTTTTCTCCCAAAAATTCAAATTTCACTTTTTTTCAAGAATCCTTTGTTTAAGGATTAGTTTCACCGAAAAGTATGTTTTCTTCAAAAAGGTGTCCAAAAATAGAGTCCCAGAGCCTTAATTTTTAAAATTTTTAAATAGAAATATTGTTTATATGTTGTACTTTTATATGCATTATGCTCAACGCACAATAACTTTTGTTTATAAATATGTTTTCAAAATTTCCTATGAGAGAAAACGAGATAACTAGGTCTCTGTTTAATTCACTCTCATTGAAATATCAAAAACATGTTTACAAAACAAAAGTTATTGTGCCTTGGACATAACAGCTTGAATTAATTAAATATTTTATTATGTTGAAGAAAAATAGAGAAAAATATGATTTTTTTTCTTATCACTTATGATCCACTTAACTGACCTAACCCCTTAAAAATTTGAAATTATTAACCCTCTAACGGTGTTTTCTTTAATATGCAAAAAAAAAGCTCTAAACCAATGTTTTCTAGGATAATTATGATCCAATAAAGTCGAAAAAACCATCCATTCTTCATTATCTATTTTAGTTTAGACGCTAGGTGAGAAAATATAAAAATTTTTTGAAACTCCTTTTGCTTTTAAAATTCACATTTTTAGTTTTTTCAATTTTTTTTAAATAAAATATACAAAGTAGAATGACATATCTTTCAGTAAAAGATAAATTTATTTTAGTCAGATAACTTTAAATCGGTATTTTTATGGAAATTGGAAATGAGTTTTTTTGCACAAATATTTTTTGTTGCTTTTTCTCTGACCTGTCACACAAAACTGGGAATAGCAACAAAACGAAGAGTCAAAATGAGTTCAAACTTTCAAGAGATGTTTATAAGACTATTACCGAGGACACTATAGCACTTTTAAATAAATAAAACCTTTATTGTCGCTGTAAATGTGATTTTGTGAAGACCGCCTGGAGGCGGTCTTACCCGTTAGAGGGTTAAAATCGATTTGGAAATGAATTTATGGTGAATTTTAACAGAAAACCTGTTAGAAAAGTTTCAAATGTAGTTTAAATGGAAAATTCGAGCTACTTTTGATCCCTTTTTCCTTTAAATAAAAAAATAACCTCTAATATTCACTCTTTGAAAAACCAATAATAAAAATAATAGCTAATACGAACCACTTAATTAAAATCGTCAAAATTGTATTAAAATAGGATTCATGCATATATTTTTAAAAGAACCCTAAAGCCTTTTTAATTTTTACTTTCCGATTTTTTTGAGATTCTAAATATCCAATCTAAGATTAATTAATGGTGCTATTATAATGAAAAATTAATGTTTTTTTTATCACTTTATTGTTCTCAAGTGCTTATGAATTTATCGATTTTTCTTTGTGTGTAATATTTGCAATGTTCTAAACCACCAAAACAGTCATGACAGACACCAATAGTAAAGTCGATTATTTAGAAACACTTGAGAACAGTAAAGATCTAAAAAAAACGCGTTAATTTTGCATGGAACTACAGAATAATTCCTGAGCTAAGATATTTTCCTATTTTCGTTCAAAATATCGCAAAATTGGCTCAAAGAAAATAATTTTTCCTGACTATACCTAAAGTTAGTTTTTCTTATGTTTGTACATAATTGTAAAGTAGAAGGTTGAAGGAATCTACAATATTTTTTGCAAATCTCTAGCTATTTGGTACGTAGTAAATATTTAAGCTAAAAAATGGCGAATTTTTGAATTCTGAAATTCGTAATTGATTTTATTTATTTTTTATACTTCCCATTTTTTTTAAGCAAAACCTTTTTGGCAATAAAAACTACAATACTCATACGTAATATTTTTCATTAAAGCGAAAAATATTATTCATTAGTACCTATTGTCAGAAAAACTACTTAAATGTTTGGGCTATTTTTGTCCCTATCGTTCATAGAGGGTCAAAATACACCGAATCAGACTCTGTTTGACTTTCCAAGGTTAGATGTAAGACTTATCATTGATTATGTTTCTCAGATTTATTTTTATTGTTGATTTTCAGTCCGTAAAAAGTGTCTCGGTCGTTAAAGGGTTAAGGACATAATAAATAATTTTATTTATTTTTCTTTGAGCCGCATTCACTAAAATTAGATAAAAATTACATACATTCACCGAAAACTCAAATACCAACTGACATATAAAATTTGCCCATCTCTTACTAAAATTTTGTCTATGCCCTTGATACTGTGGGTCCCGGTCAAAATCCCGAATTCTTAAGTGTCATAGCTACAGTAGACTCCCTCAATCGGCTCTTTTTCAATTTTGTTGACAATTTTCGTCATAATTGAATGCTTTTTGTGGAATTAACAATAACTTTGATGACCGAATTGAGAGAGAGAGTGTCTACACTCAGTCCCGGGATTATGCACAATTTCGGGACCGAAAAAAATGCGCGAAATGGCATTATACATCGAGAAATTTTGCATAACCGCAGGGGCATTCTTTTGAATAAATCGGGCGTAGAGAGAATTTCGCACGGAGTATAAGTAGTTCAAACTCAAACAAAGATTCAATTGTTTAACAGAAATGGATTAACAAACAGTACTTTTTGGCCAGTTCTTCAATAAATGGTTAGAATATTAAAAAAAATTACCTTAATAAAAGAAATTAAAGGTTTATTCTGAAGAAGTAGCAAAATGTTTTCAAATGTCCCGCGTTGCACCATAGTATACATTCAGGCGTATCTCAAAAATGAGTTCATAAATTGACTCCCAAGGGTAGGCAAACTTGCATAATTGTGTGTGCATAATTCCGTCAGGTGCATAATCCCGAAGGACTTAATGTCGGGACTGAGTTGTACTCACACAATTGCACCCGCGTTTGCTGAAGGAAAAAGGAAATTTTCTGTATCTTGGGAAATTATTCGACACATTATCTTCTATATAATTTCATCTCTTTCAGGATTTTGAACACTCCGGATTTTGGCGCTCGGGATTTTGACTTTCGGAATTTTGACTGGCTAAGATAATTGATTTGATCATACTAACTGTAAATATAATCCAAATTGACAAGAAAAGTTTAGTACAAGGATGTTCTCCAATAAACAATATGGAAAACTTTGTCAAATTGTTAAACAACATCCTTTTAACAAAATTTCCATAAGACACATTTGTCCTTTAATAAAAGTCTTTTTCAAAGTAGAAGCTGTGATAGTCAATCAAAAGTATGAAATTTTCTCTTGATATAGGATATGCGTAACGACTTCCTGCGCTTCCGCTGTGAAGGAAAAGGCGATTGCGGAAAAGTAATCAATGTTCCAGTAGACACGAACGACTTTATGATCCGCTGTGTGGACTGCGGGGAGTTTACGAATTTGCTAAAGGGCCTGAAAGCGATGCAAGACATTGACGTGATGAATCGCACCGCAGAGCGACTTCATCGTGCTGGAAATGTGGACGAAGCCGTACGCAAGTACATTGAGATTCTCAAGTTGATGAGTGACAATCTCGTGCCACCCTTCCGTGACTACGTACTCTGTCAGCAGAACATTCGGGACTGCCTTCTGGAATACGGAAATCGCTTTGTGGTGTAATAGAGATGGGGATGTTGTGTCCTCCATAAAATTTATAAATATATTTTATATCAAAATAATATATGTAAGAAATGCTTTACAATCTAGAAAAATCTTATGTCATACGTTTTGTTCTTGCAATTCTTTTTTTTTTCATCTTGAAATATAAAAATTTTCTGGCTGATTCGCATTTATTCAAAAAACGTGCTGATTTCTTAGCGGTTGATTTTTTGTTGTTGTTATTTTATATAAGTCTAATAAAATCATCAATTTTCTTTTTTTTCTTGTTGAATGACAATTTAGGGAAAAAAAATCATTCAGTAACAGAAAATTATCAATTTATAAATAAAACCGAACGTAAATAGAAAACAAAAGCCATAGCTTTTTTTTTATAGTGCAATCTCACTATTATAGTAAATTTCTTGTGATTTTTGTTCTCTTCACACAAAAGAAACAGGATAAATTTTCACAAATTTTTTTCTTGCAATTTTTCAACACTACGACAAAGATTGAAGGAAAAATTAAACAAATTAACATAAGTCTTTGTATTCAGAATATTACAAAAAAAAAAATAAAATAAAGAAATGAAGATTCCTATAATACTCATAAATTTCGTAAGTCAAATATCGAAGAAGGAAAAAAATTATCGATTTTTTTTTAGTTGATTCGCACTATTTTTTTTTTAAATTTATATTTTTCTTTTTGCACGAATTCTAATTTTCATTATGATACTCTTGTTAATATTTCAGTTATCCTTTAAAATTGTTATTTACTGTTATTTTAAAAATACATAGTAAAAACTGTAATAAGGCAAAGCAACATTTAACAGGCAACTCGAAACATTAAATTTGATCTGACTCAATTATTTTGCACTGAACTGTTTTGTTCAGTTGGCGCTTTTTCTTCCCAAATCCAATGAAGCTAATTTTCTTCATTTTAAAAATGAAATTTCTTTTTTTTTTCTTCTTCTATCAAGCTTCTACCAAGACAACAGTTATTTATCTTTATCATTGATTTTCGTCTCTATAGTTTATGTTTAATTTAAATAGTTATTATAAGTTTACTTTTTTTTTGAGAAATTACGCTGTTTTTTTTTTAAGTGCATAATCTGTGATCCATTTAAACTCTCTTTCACACGAAATCTTTCGTTAATTCCATCATCTTATATTTCCGATTTTCTTTTTACGATAAGCACATTTAATCACTACTTTCATATCAGTTATTTCCATTCCTTTTGAATTCTTTTTTAAATCAATTTAATTACACTTTAAGACATTTCTTCATTCCCAATAATCATCATATCCTTTATTTAATTTACCATGTCTCGCCATTATGTTAATTATCAATATTGAATTATTAGTATTGCAATAGATTAATCAGATTAATATTTTCATGTATTCATTATCAGATTACTAGTTGTTTGGATAAAACATATTATTATTTCACCCTATTTAATTTTCTTTTTCGCAAGGGCACAAATAAAAAAATATAAAACATTTGAATAAAATGTGCAAAGCAAAAAAAAATTTCAAAATGGATCCTATAGAAAAAGAAATAATTAAAAAGAAAAACAATAAATCGTCTTTCACGACGATGTAATATAAACACAAATAATGATCAAAATATTTTTTTTTAGGATAAAAAAAAAACCGTCGTTGTTACCCAAAATATCTCTCTTTTTCTTTTCAAAATTATTTCAGTTTTTGTTTTCTGCACTAAATTTGATTATTTCACATAAAAGGGACAAAAAAATATCTAATTATTTACCTTCAACATTATCCACAATCAATCAATTGTCTTCATAGCTATCGTCTTCTTCTCTTCATCCTCAACACAATCTGCCCATTCTTTTTCATGTGTTATTATTTTATGATAAAGTAGTGATGATGAAATTTTTTTTAAGTGTCAAAAGTCTCTCTTATGCGAGATGTGTGACCAAGAAAAGTTTTTTTTTTTTGATTAGGATAAACAATGCACTTAGTCATTCTTGAGGTCAATTATCAATTGGGCAGCATTGTCCAGAATTTTCTGAGATTCCACTTCCTTCTTCACCACATCAATTCCATCAATTTTTTCAGTATGCAACAAATCACCATTTGACAATTTCTCCGTCACCTCAATTGCCTTAATCTCAGTCACTGCCGACACGGGCTTCTTCTCTGTCGGCGAAGCACCCACCTTTGTGGCTGTTTTTTTGGTTGTTGTTGCTGTTGTTGTGCGCGACGTAAGAGATCCCGGCCTTTTTGCACCAACAGTCGAGGTGGTCGTTGTAGTCGTCTTTACACCGTTCTTCACTGTGGTCGTCGTGACCTAATTTAAAACAAAGAAATTATGCAATAAAAAAAGTCTTTAAAATACTCAATACAACCCTCAACATCTGTTTCAAATTAAATGCCAGGGCATAAATACAAAAGGCTTTTTAATAAACAAAGCATGTTTTATTAATGAATCTTTTACTTCTCGAATATCTTCTGCAATAAGAGGTCATTGGATAAATTCGTGAAAGATTTTTATTTAAATTATTAAATGTAGGGGCAACTGGGGCACCTTTGAATTGAGGCAACTTTAAAATTGAGCATTTTTCTCCTATTTTTAAATGGAACTGGGGACATTACTGTAATATGATTTAGCTCCAAAAGTCAATATTGTGAAGCTAAATTAAATTACATTAAGCCTCAATTCCTTTAAAAATAGGAGAAAAAAATCAATTTCAAAGGTACCTCAATTCAAGGATGCTCAACTTCCCCCTAGACGAATTTTGAAAATCATTGAACGTTGTAACTAAAGCATATGCATGAACAGATTTCAAATCGCTTGACATGAAGTTAGTCGCATAGTGGACTTTAAATTTTGCTTTTTTTCCTTCTTTGGTTAAAATCTTGTTAAAAAAATTGATTATTGACTGAGAGTAATTAGGAAAATATGGAGAGCATTCGAAGATTAATAGCTGCCTTTCGTCTCAAAAATCCAAATTAACCGGGAAGTACTGTGGCGACAAGATAAATAGCACACCTTCAGTGATTTTCCTATTTTGATGTTTTATGATACAATTTCAATCTTTATACCTGATTATGCTTTATTTTTTAGAAAACATAATGCCCATTGTGAAGAAAAATGATAATTATTGAATATTTGTATCTGCTAAAACCATGTGTTTTTGTCATTTTATGAGTTTAGGTATAATTCGTACGGACAATTTAACCATCTAACGGGTAAGACCGCCTCCAGGCGATCTTCACAAAAATCACATTTACAGCGACAATAAAGGTTTTATTTATTTAAAAGTGCTATAGTGTCCTCGGTAATAGTCTTATAAACATTTCTTGAAAGTTTGAACTCATTTTGACTCTTCCTTTTGTTGCTATTCCCAGTTTTGTGTGACAGGTCAGAGAAAAAGCAACAAAAAAATATTAGTGCAAAAAAACTCATTTCTAATTTCCATAAAAATACCAATTTAAAGTTATCTGACTAAAATAAATTTATTTTTTGCTGAAAGATATGTCATTCTACTTTGTATATTTTATTTAAAAAATTTGAAAAAACGAAAAATGTGAATTTTAGAAGCAAAAGGAGTTTCAAAAAAAATTTATATTTTCTCACCTATAGCCTAAACTAAAAAAGAGATAATGAAGAATGGATGGTTTTTTCGACTTTATTGGAACATAATTATCCTAGAAAACATTGGTTTAGAACTTTTTCTCGCATATTAAAGAAAACACCCTTAGAGTGTTATGTTAGTTTTATTTTAAAATTCATTTTATTCCTGTATTTTTTAACATTTGTATAAATTTTCGTAAAATAAAGTTATGAGAACTGAAAAATCATGTAAATAAAGCCTTTAGTGCAGATGTGCCGGCTTTACGCAAAAGAGTTTAGGATAACTAATTTTTTTTAATAAATTGTCTTGTTCAAGGAAGAGAACGATTAATAATTGACTAATTTTTTATGATACATGACTAGGAATACATAACCTGATACATAACTAGGAACGTAAAACTTAGCGATGGTAATTTTATAGTACAGGGTTTACTTTATGCGAAGTGGCGTATGGACTGTATATGGAATATTAAGCAATATAAACGAATTTGATTGCAAGAATATCTTTGGACAAGACATGTACTTCAAGATCGAAAAGAGTATGCTTTAGGTTTTTAAGTTTTAGCCAAACTAATAATCCCAAACACACTGCCAAGAGGTTTTAAAAGTGGTTCAATCAGAATAAAATTGACCTTCTGGAATAGCCAGGACGGTCTAAGGACCTCAATTCTGTTGAATTTAAAGGAAAAGATTGATCACAAGATAAATCTCTCGAATGTGACTTGGAATTGGAAAAGCAGATATCCAAACTACATGAAATACAATTACATTAGAATGGTGTCAAATCCTGATTTCCTTAATGATCTTTTGTTGTCATGCGCTTACTTTTTCCAAAAGTTACTTAACTAAATACTAATTAATCGATTTTTTTTAAAATAGAATTCATAAGTTGTTAATTGCAGTAGAAACCGAAAACTATCACTTATAGAGTGTGCTATTTATATTGTCCCCTTAATATGTGCCATCTTTTTACCGTACTAAATTTCTTGATAGAACTAACTTTCATGTTTCTTCTTCATAAACAAGTTCATTTATTATTATTAATTTCATCATTTAAAAGCATAATTTTTCGAAAAACAAAGCATATATTACAGTGTCCTAAAAAGTGCTATTTATCTTGTCGCCACTGTATGCCACGCCACCAATTCTGTTCAAGTAACCCAAGACTTGCTCAGAAGAGAAGATAAAGTGGCCGAAAGCCTGGGATTCGCGACAAGAAGATAAAAAATAAAATCCTACAGCTTTTCGAGAAGTAACTCAATCGTTCCGTGCTTGTATTGGACCTTGGTCCAGAAAATCAAGAAGAGGAATGGTCTGATAACCGGGAAAACGCTGTAATATCCAGTTCTATTGACTGAAATAGTTTCATATATATAAATAAGAACAGTTTTAAACAAAATATGAGAAAATACATGGGCTAAAACATTTATAATTTGAGGATCAGTCAAAAATTAGCTTTTTGGACAAAAATGCAAAAGTAGCCCCAGAAAAACTGAAAATAATGCCGGGAAAATATTTTTGGTACGGATTGTGGTCGGTTTCCGGTGTGATCTGTTTTGAAAGGAGTTTCTTCTTTGAATATCAAAATTTCCTTGGATTCAAATCTTCCGGTGTTCGTCAGAGGCAGCTTTTTCCTCAATCAAAAACTCAAAATTTCTACTCCAAAGCTTTCAACCCTTAGTATGGGTCTTCCTCAGTGGGGTCAATTTAGAATTTTTAAATAATTGGGAAACGTCTAACATCTGCTTATCATACATCACCACTACTTTTCAAACGTCTTGAGATTTTTTTGTATATTATTCTTTAAAAAATTTTTCTCTTTTGACTCACTCTCTATCGCTTTTTCTATACATGGAAAAAAAGGCTTATTGGGCGTGGGTTTGTTTTTCAAGACGATAACGATCCCAAGCATTCCTCAAAGCTTTGTAGAGGTTTCCTTCTTAAGAAAGAGAAACGCAGGGTCCTAAACTACATGCATTAACCATTGCAATCACCCTATTGTAACCCCATTGAAATTTTCTGGAATTTTCTCGACCAGTCGGTTCGAGAGAAGGCGCCGACATCAGTTCCAATTTAGGTGGAAACACTTCAGGATATGTGGGCAGAGATCCTTCAGACATTTTGGAGAAATTGATCAACAGGATGCCCCGAATCTGTGAGGCACTTATCAAAGTTAAAGGAGGATTCTTCGAGGAGAACTGAATTTGATGATTTTATTCATGTTTTTTTTCTTTTTAAATAAAATAATGAGAAGCAATTTGAAAAATAATAAAAAATATATGAAAAAGTAGAATTCGGGCTGAAAATTTCAATATTCAAAGAAGAAACCCCTTTCAGAACAGATCACACCGGAAACCGACCACAATCCGTACCAAAAATATTTCCTCGGCATAATTTTCAGTTTTTCTGAATCTTAATAATATTTACTAATAGTATTTAGCTTATATTAAATGATTATTAAAAGATTAGATCGGTTTTAGAATGTGGGGCTACTTTTGCATTTTTGTCCAAAAAGCTCATTTTTGACTGATCCTCAAATTATAAATTTTTTAGCCCATGTATTTTCTCAAATCTTGTTTAAAACTGTCCTTAGATTTATATATGAAACTATTTCAGTCACTAGAAATGGATATTACAGCGTTTTCCCGGTCCAAACCAGGTGTATTTGAACTTACGAAGGTTGCATTTAATGTTTTGAACGGTAGTGTATGAAAAAGCAACGATCAGCAGTTCTCGAACAAAAAGTGCTAACCAAAGATATGGAATTGGCACTGTCTCGCGAGTCAGCAGAATTATATTAAGGGCGAATGAACCTATATAGACTTTGAAAATCAATAATATTGCTTGATATTTAAGATTTCTGGATATTAAGGAACTGAGTTAAACTTCAGTCTGAAACCCGTAGTACAGAATAGTTTAGGTGACAAAAAAAAACGAATATGGAAAGGCTGTCAAAATCACATTAAAACCTATTTTCGAGAAAAACTAAGCTATAGGGTGGAATCACCACTTCTCGCCAGTGTCCCACTTCTCGCCACTTATATTGAAATCTCTATTTTTCACAATTTATGAAATAAATGAGCCGCAAAGTTATTTGTATTTTTATTGCTGCTTCGTATAGAGTCGAAAAATAATAATTATTCGTTTTGGATTTAAAATTTTGAACATTTTTAGAGCAATATTTTAAGCAAGTGCATCGAATCCAATATTTCTTACCAAATATAACAAGTGCCATCAAATTTTCATCGAATAAAATTAACGTTTTTGTATAAATAATCTGTCTGTTGAATATTTAATTACATTCCTAGAATACATAAAATTTGTATTTAGGTTATTAATATTTCATTAAATATTAGTTTTATGTAAAAATGAGGCATGGCGGAAAGTGGTAATGTTTTAAATTGATTTTACCACCTGTCGCCATTGCTTTTTAATAGGCGACGCTAATTTTACTTCGTAGATTATCAGTTGTCAAGTCTGTTTGTTTACTTTTTGCAACAGTCTAATAATTTAATTTCCCAAATAAAACCCAGGAAAATTCATTTGAAGTGAGTAATAATAAGGTGGTCATGAGGAAAAAGAAATGCTGAATGTATTCTTTTCATAATATTGCCCAAAATAATCGAGTTTGGACGTTTACAAGAGGGTGGCGAGAAGTGGTTACAAAACTGGCGAAAAGTGGTAAAAAGTGGCGACGAAGTGGTCATTTTTGCATTGTTAATAAAAATCAGTTTTTTAAGTGGTCCAGTATTAAATTCGAGTACTACTTTCTTACGAATCTGGAGTCAATACATCTCAGTAGCTTTGTGTCAAATTTGAGATATCTTAAGATAAGGGGTCAAAAGTTATAATCAAATTAATTTCAATTTTTCTAAAAGTGGCGATAAGTGGTTACTCCACCCTAACTTAAAAAAAATAGAAGTGAGGAGCTTGCAGAGTTTTAAAAGACAATTGTATAAGATAATAAAATTATATAGGGTAAAATTAGGCAGCAAAAGTGGCTTCCTCTATCTTCTTTCTAAAGCCAAGCTACAACATCCCACTGTCTAATTCTATCCGTGGCTAATTCTGCGCAGGCTTCCCCTAGGATATAATGGGGTAATTTAGAATTGTTTCTAAATCATAATTTTATTACTTCCTTACTATTTCTTCTAGCTTCTATTCGGTGGTCTTCTTTTTCTCTTTGTGCATTGTAACATTAATGGTAAAATCTCAAATTTTCAAATTGGAAATGATTGTAATTTAATTAATCATCGATTACACTGTGCAACAATTTTGAACTTTTTTTTTATATCCCTGGGTTCTCATGTATTTTTTCTATTGCTAGGGTCAAATGATTTACGAAAATACTTATCATTTTGATTTCATTTGGATTTTGCGCCTGGTATTTAGGAAAAACCGTTTTTTCCGTTTTTTGATACTGATTTATTTCTCACTATGGAATAATTTGGTCCCCTTTACGTGCCCGATAAAACCCTCTGAACAGATGAAGTTCGTACAACTGACACCAGGGGCGCTGTAGTCTCAAATATGTCAGAAAACATGGAAAAATCGAACTTTTTAGCAAATTTGATCAAAAATATCTTGAAAACTGGGACTGCCCCTAACAATCTGTTTTGTGGGTTTGATAGAAAATTTAATCAGCTACATTTTCGACCATGTACAACTTTTCTCTCAGATTATTTTTTAACCTCGATATTGAGGTTCAAACGAAAAACGAGCACTCAGCCAACTAAAGAAAGACTTAAGTATTTCGCACATTTTGACTTTTTTTCAAGTTAAAATAACCCAGAGTATTATTTTCACTTTTCTTACAATTGTAGGACTTTATTAATACTTATTACATTATAAAATGTGTTTAGATATAATACAAGGTAATAACTCAAACAATATCTTCAGTAAGATTTCAGTGTTATTTCAATCTCAAAAGACTATTACAAAAAAGGCATATTAACTGCATATTGCAAAATTTTAAATATTTCAAAGAATATTTCTTGTTAATTTTACGTTTTAGAATCAATAAGTATCTATTTTACCTTCTACATACCAGGTATACATATGGAAAACTTTGCAAAAAATCCTTTTCTAAATTTATTTCTTTTTATAATTCCTTAAAATTTTTTCCTACATTTATCTACAATCCTACAATTTTAACCTCATAATTACGTGATTTTCGTCGAAATAAATCTAAAACTAGTTTTTGAACTTGTAATTGTTACTTTATGTATATCACATACGTTAAAGTTTTATACAAGTTTCCAAGTAATAAAATAATATTTAAAAATTTAAAATGTCATATAAAAATCACCATAAAATCGATATTTAAGTATTAAATAATATAATAAAAGCTTGTACTGCCTAATTGCGAGGAAAAAAAATAATAACACTCGAAATTGTGAAGGTTTTATTTAGTTGGCTGAATGCTCATTTTTCGTTTGAACCTCAATATCGAGGTTAAAAAATAATCTGAGAGAAAAGTTGTACATGGTCGAAAATGTAGCTGATTAAATTCTCTATCAAACCCACAAAACAGATTGTTAGGGACAGTCCTAGTTTTCGAGATATTTTTGATCAAAGTTGCTAAAAAGTTCGATTTTTCCATGTTTTCTGACATATTTGAGACTACAGCGCCCCTGGTGTCAGTTGTACGAACTTCATCTGTTCAGAGGATTTATCGGGCATGTAAAGGAGACCAAATTATTCCATAGTGAGAAATAAATCGGTTCAGCAGAATCTGAGATATAAGCACCCAAGTATCAAAAAACAGAAAAAACGGTTTTGCCTAGATTCCAGGCGCAAAATCCAAATGAAATCAAAATGATAAGTATTTTCGTAAATCATTTGACCTTAGCAATAGAAAAAGTAGCATGAAAACCCAGGGACAAAATCATCGTTGCACAGTGTTAATGAATGAAAAATTCCTAAAATTTAGTAGTATAATATTTAAGAATAAGAAATAAGACATTTTTCGTTTTAAAATACCATCGAAATTCTTTATTAAATTTTGAGAAGAAGCATTTCCGCCGTTTGGCTTTGGAGGCTGGTCTCCAACGCTGAGTAGGCGGCAGACGCATGGTATAGGGAATTATTGTAAAGACACATGTTGGCAAATAAATTACAATTACAATTTTGTAGTAGAATAATGTGGAGTGAATAATTTTAAAAAAAAATTCTTAATAACTGACAAAATATAAAAAGAAATTAGGTTTTTCTTCTATCAATTTAATCTATGAGTAAAGGACCGTTTCATTTCTTTCTTTAACCATTTATGTATTTACCTATTTAGATAACAATAAAAAATTTAAAAAAAAACGTTTTTTTTTCTGAGTCACCGAACTGGATACCCATTGGACCTTAAAGGGTTAATTTTATCAAAGATCCAAGTAAAAATATTCGTTAACAATATCTAAATTCAGGACTTTGGCAATTTAATTTCCATTCGTAGAGCAAATTAGTCAAATTTTAAAAGAATTATAGTAAAATAGCAAAATAACTGATTTATTCATCTGATTCTCTATCAATTTGTAATAAATTTAATTCCTCACCTTAGAAGTGGCTTCAGCAGTCTTCCGCAATGTCGATGTAATCGTGGGCTTCGGCACAAGTGGTTTCGTGGTAGCCGACATTGGTCGTGATGTAGTTGTCTTAGTGGTGGTTTTGCTGGCAACATCCTTATCCTTAGCCGCAGTGGCTGCCGTTCGAGTCGTGGTTGTTGTGGTCGTTGCACTTGGTACTCTCGGTTTAGCTGACGAGAGGGTCGTGCGTGTTGTTTTCGTTAATGTGGTGGTCGTGCTGGAGCTTGATCCAGAAGTAGCACCTGTCGGCTGCTTTGGTCGTGCCGACAGAACAGTTGGTTTTGTTGACAGATTCCTAAAAGTTCAATGCATTTTTTTTTGTTATCCCTTTAATTCTTTCCGGACTGTATCATTCATGTCTAGTCAGCCAATTTGATGATTTTAGGCATAATTCCTTCATGATCACATCTATTTTTTTCTATCTATCATATTAATTGAATTTTCCTTAATTCTAAATAATCCAAAAAATCGTTTTCCCGAAGTGTCCATATTTTTCATTGGGTAAGGGAAGAGCACCCCGGATCGGAATGTTAAGAGACATGCTCGATATTTAGTTGAAAATATAAGCCTCAAAATACTTATATTTCGAGTTGCACGTCGAGGTCAGTCGTAAATAATCTCAGTTACCATAAGCTTAATTGGGCTTATGATTTGCATTTTTTTTTCAAATTTCCTTGTTGCCCATACAAGGTTAATGCAGTGCATGATATCCTCGGGAAAATATTAAACAATAAACGAATAATAAAACTAAATTAGTTTTATGAGTTTAAAATTGATATAAGAGCAAAATGAGTCATGTAATTTTATTGCAAAATTAATTTGTAAACTAATATTAAGTAATTTTATGCTCTATAACTCATTTTCATTCCGTGAAAAATAATTATTTCTCATGCTATATCACCAGTGAAATTGCACCTTGCCATCTACACACCTACATAAACTTCAACAACAAAACATTCCTCTGTATTTTATAAAATTCCTTTTGATCTTTTGTCATTTTTCTCAAGTTCATTTACATCTCTTAATGAAAACTAGTGATAAGCCTAGATCAGCTTATTGTAGGTGAGATTCTTAATGTGAGCTAACTCGGAATGCATGCAAATTCGATTTAAAGCTGAAGTTGGGGGACGCCATTCAGTTATCTTGAATCAAATTCGTGAAATTATACAAATTTTGTATTCAAAACAAAATATCAAGGATTTACATGGACTGACAAAAAAAAGTGAAAATGGGTGAAATGTAGACCAGAATGTTCTCTAATTTTTCCGTAGAACTAGATCTCATTGATTACTCAGAAGCCGAGATAAGCGCGGTTTTTTGTTCCTCAACTCGTTTTTTCGATCAGATCGCCCCAAGTGTTCATTTGGTGAACTTCAACTATATAAAAGAAGTGTTGTATTTTGTGAGACTTTCCATTAAAACCCTATTTTAAGTGTCTTATTGGAGTAGAGGCAGTCAAATTGGCATCTGAGTGATTTCAAAGCATTATTATGGGAAAAATCAATTTTACCACACTTTAACGGCAAAATAGGAGTGATAGCGTAGTCTGAGCGGAAAATGATGTAGGGGAAAGTACTCTCCTTTCGAACGTTCATGCCTTCGAATATTGTGAATTTCTTTTGGTTTTTCTAAAAGACTTACACATTTCTATCAAATATTATTTAGCTTTATCAATTACGAGTCTCCTCAAAAAATAGAGGGCCTAGTGATTCATTTTTATGCTTTTATAAGAAAAAATTGAAAATGGACTCAAAGCTTCATTTTAATATAAAATTTTACATGTGTGTTTTCCTATTTAAAATAATTTTTGGAAAAACGTGACTAGTGTGAATGATAAAGGGTTAATTAAGGTTGATTATCGTCAACATAGTTTTTCTCGAGAAGGATACCATTTTTGTGGGTGGTGGATAACTTGCAAAACCACCCATACTTTGCCTTCGAATTTAAGAATTTCATGCCTTCGAATGCTTATCTAGTAACACTACCGCCATTTAATATGTCATATGTTATTCCACAACCTCACGTTTTTGTATGTTTTGCTTCACATTGCGCTCGAAAAATCCTCAAGGATTTTTCGTAGTAAATCAAATAAATTCACCGTCGCTGCTGACTAAGTGCATCGTATATATGTACTTACTTAAAAGTAGGATTATTCTTATATCGTGAGGAAAATAGCAAATTTTGTAGCTTTATTTTCATTTCACCCCAATCGGAATGGTGATAATGTAATGTGTTGTCTTTTTGAGAGTCTGGAAATGATGGTCCGATGAAGATGTTTAAAAGTCTTCAAATCACAAAAAGGCAAGACATTTGATTGATATCATTTAAGAAACAATTTCCAAAATTTTGTTTTTATTTGTTTCCAGAAACAAAATAACCTCAGTTTATTGACTTCAAAATGGCCTGGAGTATCACCCTTCTCTTTTTACAGTCGTATTTTAGGGTTGTCATATCGATATGGCTTTTCCAACAATTTATTCCTATTGGAATAGCAGTATTTCAGAAAAATTGGAAAAGATTCCTTTTGTTAGCGTTTTTCTCTGTAGTAATAGGATCAGTGAGTGTATTAGACCTCAGACTAATCAATAATAAATTGTTTAGTGTTTCGATAGAAATATTTTCCGAGAAAATTCTAGATTCAAAGGCATGTACCGTCACATTCGAAGGCAAAAATTGTACCATGGCTCGGACCAAATCGACGTAGTATTTTTATTTACTTCATAAAAAGAAACTAAGGGATTTTGAATGGTAAATTATATAAGCATGGGATCTCAA
Organism: Phlebotomus papatasi; assembly: GCF_024763615.1. Classification (NCBI taxonomy): domain Eukaryota; kingdom Metazoa; phylum Arthropoda; class Insecta; order Diptera; family Psychodidae; genus Phlebotomus; species Phlebotomus papatasi. Next base: position 45,122,106 of record NC_077222.1, on the reverse strand, counting down.
TTAACTAAAGATTTTTTCGGTGTAATGAAAATTGGGATTCATTTTCGATTTTCCCAGAAAAAAAAATCATAAAGTTTGAACTTCATATTTCTGGTCCAACCTAGAGTACTTTCCCCTATGGACGAAATATAGAGACAAATGTCCTCTACAATTATGTCGAAGTAATCATCAAAATCGGTTCAGCGACAGTCGAGATAATTGAGGTTATGTGATATTGAAATTGGTTTTTCGACTGTAGCGCCCCTGGTGTTGGTCCCACAAAGTTCAAATGTTCTGGAAAGTTGTAGCATTTGGTGAAATCTTTCGTTTAAGCCCTCACCCATCAAAATCGGTCACATAGAACCGGAGATATGATTTTTTTAATTTCGTGAACTTTGACCCCTCATATCTCCGGTTCTATTATAACCACAGCGCACTTACGCACCATTTTGGAAACGTCCTAGACTGGACTACAACACTAAAATTTCATTAACTTGCACAAAGGAATTTTTGAGAAAAATGAGTTTGAATTTTGACGCTATCACAGCGCCACCTGTGGTGACTTTTTGAACTTCCATCTAAAAGTGCTCATCGAGACGAAACCAAAAAGCCAAAATTTAGGTCGATATGTTAATTAGAACCGGAGATAGAGGCCGGTCAATATTCAAACTTTGGCCCCTTATAGCTCGGGTCAGGGGTTATAAATCGACTTAAGCATTTTTTTTTGTTTGATAGGTATAATCAAGAGCTACAACATACTAAAATTTCAGTCCGACGCACAAAGGAATTTTCGAGTTATTTAACTAAGAAAATTGAAAAATCGTCTTTTTAAAAATAATGCCCATGGAAGGGGAAATGTCATTTCACGAGAGCTTTCCAAAAAGCCCTCACTTTTTAAATTCTGACAATTAGAACCGGAGTTATGGCCATTTTAAGAATTTTTTTTTGGACTAAAATTTGAGCCCGATCGATGCCATAGGGGCGGAGCTATTGAGAAAACAAAAGAGGGGGGTATTCAAAATGGCGGAACGAGGGGTGGGGGTCAATGCACCAAGTTGCAATTTTCACCCGATATAATCCTTTGCCGAAAACCGCAAGTCGATATCTCTTTCAGTTTAGGAGCTATTAACCCTCTAACGGTGTTTTCTTTAATATGTGAAAAAAAGTTCCAAAACAATGTTTTCTAGGATAATTTATGATCCAATAAAGTCGAAAAATCCATCCATTCTTCATTATCTATTTTAGTTTAGACGCTAGGTGAGAAAATATAAAAAATTTTTCAAACTCTTTTTGCTTCTAAAATTCACATTTTTAGTTTTTTCAATTTTTTTAAATAAAATATACAAAGTAGAATGACATATCTTTCAGCAAAAAATAAATTTATTTTAGTCAGATAACTTTAAATCGGTATTTTTATGGAAATTGGAAATGAGTTTTTTTGCACAAATATTTTTTGTTGCTCTTTCTCTGACCTGTCACACAAAACTGGGAATAGCAACAAAACGAAGAGTCAAAATGAGTTCAAACTTTCAAGAGATGTTTATAAGACTATTACCGAGGACACTATAGCACTTTTAAATAAATAAAACCTTTATTGTTGCTGTAAATGTGATTTTTGTGAAGACCGCCTGGAGGCAGTCTTACCCGTTAGAGGGTTAAGCTCCAAAGAGCGGCTGGCCGGCCGGCCGGGAACGTAACTTAGCACCCCATATATTCGTGATCAGGAAGTGATGTAACACATTTTGGCAAAGTTTGGGGCCGATCGGACGACATGAAATTTTGTTAGGATTATAGTGGGTGAGATTATTAAGAATCTCACACAGTAAAAAATCGTGTAAAAAAAATAACGTGTAATTTCCAAATTACCACTAAAAAAAAATTGTAAATTTTGATTTTTACCACTATTAAAATGGTAAATTTTGTGTAAAAAATAATTTGTGCAAAAATTTTCAGCGTGTAATTCAAACATGTAATTTCACCACTATTCAAGTGGAATAGTGTCACTTAAAAAGTGGTAAATATTCCGCAGCGTATAAAATTTGGTGCATGTAATCAGAAACGTGTAAAATCGCCATTATAGTTTGACAGCTGCTGGAAGCATCCACCCCGGTGAGTATTTTCTTTAGTTTTTTGAGTTTTATAGATTCTAATACTGAGAAATAAGACCAAATCCCTCAAGAAAATGGTGAAATACTTCTGCTCGGTGTGGATTTTCAGGATTTTATACGAATGATTATGAAAAAAGTGATAAAAAATTGCATCGGCGTCATTACTTGCGATTTTTGCACGTTTGTCAGTTTTCTGTCCAGTTTTCAACTTCACAGGGTGCTTTTGTGGCATTAGGAAGCCTCCAAATCAACTGCCCTTGTGATCATCAACCCTCCAATGGCACCTCGAAGGATTTTAATGTGAATACCGTGGAGAAAACTTGAGCATATTTGGAAGATTTTGAACTTCCTAAAACATCGCATATCATTCCCGGAATACACTATTTCCCTCAATGTTTTTGCACTATGGGGTCCTTCTGTCTTCTTAGTGAGTTTCAAATACATCGCTTTTTGAGGCACTAAATGCGATGAGTGACTTCCATATTAAGGTTCTTTTGTACAATTTGGTTAATTTTATCTTTACAGAGGGAAGTTGATCACTGAGATGGGCATACAGACGAAGAAACGAAAATCTGTTTCGATCCTGACGGAACAACATGAAGCTGGAATTCAACAATTAGGGAGAACATAAAGGAGGAATACCTGGTGGAGTTGTGAAGGAATGTATTAGCCTCAAAAGGTCAGAGATTTTTTTCTTATTTCCATTTTTGAAACAGGAAAACTTCTATTTCACAATGTATCGTCGTTTATTTACAGATTCGTCACCAAAGTATCATCTTTAAAACAATAAAGAACTCACGCGAGACCACAAGATCAGCAGCTATTCTATAGGGAAGCATCTGACAGCGAAAACTTTTTGTGCAAAAATATATTAAATTGTAAAAATTATTGTAAATTTTACAAGAAAATAAAATTACACATTCGAAATTACAAGTTTTTCACTTTTACATGCTCCATTTTACACAATATTTAAGATTACATTCTGATGATTACAAGTAAAAGAAATTACACGCTGAAGATTACACGTTTTAAAAATTACATTTTTCCCAAAATTACCACTATAATAGAGATGTCAAAAATTACCTACTATTATAGTGGTACTTATTTTTTACTGTGCACCTAGGGTAAAGGCTCATAATTTTGACCAGTCTGCTTATAAGCATCGATGTTCCAAGTTTGAAGTACGATATTTTCAACACTATAATTGACATTTCTTGTTACTCTCTTTTCAGAAGGGTTGTTTAGAAACTTGGCAAGCTATTTATCATCTTATTTTTTTCTAAAATTAGTTTTAATACGTTTAAAAATGAATTGATATGTAGAGGTGAATTTGATTCTTATTTTGGACAACTTGGTGATTAATTTTTACAACTTAGCTGTAAATTTGGACAGATAATCCGCCTCAACAGGATGCCCATTGTTCTTCATTTCATGAACCAATCTTACCAAGTCCTCTTCCTGGTCATGTAAGGGAAACATAGAATGTCACAAGAAGCCCAGAAACTTTCCATATCATTCATTAAAGTGAGTTGACTTCGGTACTCCAAGTACGCGCGGATTCGCTCATTCCCTGCCATTTCCGGGAGCCTTTCAAGGCATTTCTCGCTATATCTCTTTCGTAGAGATGATGCTGCTTTGTTTCTCCAGGCATTTGTCCAACCTAGTCATCACAAAAGCTAAAACTTCACAAAATTTCGTGAGAAAAACACCTGTCCAAAATAAGAACCATCACCTCACTGGTGAATGTCTTAAAAAATTTCCCATTTTTCACACGAAAAATCTAATTCACAAGGCAAATCTCACTTCAGGTCAAATGTACAAATCACCATTAACGTGAATCAACACAATATTCAATGAATATTCAATAATATCACTTAAAAAGACCGAAGAAACATTGTTAGTCCTTCGCCATAGCTAATTAAGACTGAAGTAAACACGAAGTTCTGTCATATTTCTCGTAAGCAGTTGCTCACACTGAATTTTCAACAATAGCAATTTCAACTCAAATCATATTCAAAATTTAACGTATTTAGTGTTAAAATCTTCCAAAAAGAACAAATATTTCCATAAAATTCATTATTCATCAAATATTGGAATAAAAATCCATCATTTTAATCAATTTATTTTTAGTGTCCAATGTTATCCTCAAAGTATCCAAAATAAAAAAACTGGACAAAATTATGAGCCTTTCCCCTAATACGAAAAAAAATTGTGGGAAAAATTTCTAAATTGAGTCAAAGAGCAAAAAAAATCCTTCTCAGAAATTCGATGAAAAAAGTTCAAAGAAAAAGACCAAGTATACACAAAAGTTTACGAAGGTAATGGAAAAGGGACAAAAATTAAGAAGAAGAAACTTACTTTGTGGTTGTCACTGTCGATGTCGTCTTCTTCACTCCAGGGGCAGCAGTGGTGGTGGTTGTCTTGGAGGTGGCCACACCACTGGATGTTCTTGTGTTTGTGGCTGAATTTGGTTTGGTCAGGGGTGACTTGGCTGGTGTAGTACGAGAGGCCAAAGTCGTCTTGGGGGCAGCAGCAGATGTGGCCAATGGCGATTTTGTGGCTGTTGAAGGTGATGTCAATGGTTTACGGGTTGATGCCAGGGGGGAGGATTTAGACGTTACTGGTGACTTTGTGGTGGCTGAAGCGGCTGGGCTGGATTTTGGACGAGTGCTGAGTGTTGATGGTGGTTTCACTGGTGAAACTTTGCCTGCTGCTGCTGTTGTTGTTGTTTTTGTCGCCAAAGTCGTCCTGGGAGTTGCTGAAGTTGGTGATGCTTTAGCTCCCAATGGAGGTTTTGTTGTGCGTGGTTTAGCTTTTGGTTCTTCTTTTTTCGAACTCTCCACAGGTTTGGTAGCTGCCTTCTTCTTGACTTCAGGCTCCTCCTTGGGTGTATCATTAGCAGCAGCAGGAGCAGCAGCAGTAGCAGCAGCAACAGTTACTGCAGCTCCAGCAACTGCTACTCCAGCTGTAACAGCCGGAAGAACAGAATCCACTTCTTTCTCAGTCTTTGTCATCTCCTCAGCCTCAGGTTCTGCCAATTTCTCCACAGCCTCCATGAGTTTTTGAGGCTCAGGACTAGTCAAACGTTCAGATAGATCAATAATGCCATTATTGGTAGCAGCTGGAGTTGGTGGTGGAGTTTCCACTTTACTCTTCTCCTCAACACTTTCCTGTGTCCCTATTAAATCATCATGCGTTGCTACAACTTCCTCCTGCACAAAACAATTTTGATCAGATTCTGGAGAATCTTCAACATCATTATCTTGGAGACTCTTAACCGTTGACTCAGACTCTGGCAGTGAGTTCAAATCAATCCCCTGTGTCTCAACCCTGTTATTGGGCACAAATACATCCGCTTCAGCTGACAATTTGGCCTGATCGGCAATCCCTGTAAGGTCCGAATCTAAATCAGTTACATTAATTTGATTCTCAGGCACTGTTTCAACCACAACAAAGTCCTCCATTTCTGGTTTCTGCTGAGCAAAATCCAACAGCACCGTTGCCGCCTCCAATTCTGATTCTGGCTTCTCAGACTCCAACTCAAAGCTCCGTTCTGGTTCACTCTGGAACATATCCTCTTCGGGCTTCAATGCTACCTCATCACCCACATCACCATTCTCTTTTGTATCCTCCTCAGTCGTATCATCCAACTCCTCCTTTGACGGCAACAAATGCACCGAATTCAGATCATGCGCATCCGTGGAGAAGGAACCATCATTTATATCCTGATGATATGACATATTCATAGGATCATTTTCACCTGGAACAGTTGCATCACCCAATTGCATTGAACCAGGAATATTTTTGATAATATCATTAATTTGGTCATCTGTCGTACTTTGTGGCATTTTTTCCGATGTATCCTCAACACTCTCATCCTTCTTCTCATCCCCATGCATTGCTTCCTTGAGATTGATCTCCTGGTAATTTGTTGGTGACTGAGGTAAATAAACACCATCAAATTCATGGGGACACTTTGAGATTTCTTTATTAAATTGATCCATATCCGGAAGATCAAAGAGTGGATTATCAGAACTACTTCCAACCTTCCGCGGACTCTGTGCTAAAATCTCATCCTTCTCCAAAAGATTCAAATGGTGATTGTTCTCCTTAAAGCCACCAATTGAATTAACTGGAGATGATGGAATAAATTCCTGTGCATCAGGATTCAATTTTGATGCCATTGTATCTTCACTCTCTTCCTTCTTCTCCAAATCCACAAGTTCTGGCTCCCTCTCGGACAAAGCGTCCTCGTTAACAAGCTAAAATACAATTTTTTTTTACGATAAAATACATTAATGTATGTACCAACATAAAAAAATATATTAAACTTGCTTCACAATCACCAGATGTAAGAAAAAAAAATGCCATATAAACAAGTAAACATTGTGAAATTATAAATGAGAAGGAGTAATAAATGTCCACAACAAACTGAGAGAGTGAGAAAAATTTGCATTTAGCAATATTGAGGTGAGAAATCGCAAAGATCAACGTAAATTTTAAAGCAAGAGAGCACAAATAAAATTCAAAAAAAAAAAGAAACTAGTTCATGTGGGATGAAAAAAAAATCGGAAATTTGTGTAGGAAAAAAATGAAAATAAGAGTAAATTGCAAATGAGATTTTGTGGGTTGAATGGACTTACATCTGAACAAGCCTCTTGAGACTCAGCAATTGCTTGTGAAATTGCGTGAGATTCCTTCACTTTCAGCTCCTTCTGCTGCTCTCCCTTAATATAATTCCACTCTTCGTCAGATTCTTCTTCACTTTCAACTATTCCTGCACTTTCGGTCACTGCTGCTGTGTCACTTGGTAATTCCGCCACCGCACATTCAGATTCTGGATTAAATTGGATTTGGAGAAAGAAAAGAAATATTATGTCACGAAATTTCGCAACAATCTCATTTTAATATGAATTAACCCTTTAACGACCGAGACACTTTTTACAGACTGAAAATCAACAATAAAAATTAAACTGAGAAATATAATCAATGATAAGTCTTACATCTAACCTTGGAAAGTTCAACAGAGTCTAATTCGGTGTATTTTGTGTTTCTATGAACAATAGGGACAAAAATAGCCCAAAAAATTTAAGTAATTTTTCTGACAATACCAATGAATAATATTTTTCGCTTTAATGAAAAATATTACGTATGAGTATTGTAGTTTTTATTGCCAAAAAGGGTTTTGCTTAAAAAAAAACTGGAAGTATAAAAAATAATTAAAATCATTTTTCAATATGAGAATTTAAAAATTTGTCATTTTTAAGCTTAAATATTTACTACATAGCAAATAGCTAGAGTCTTGCAAAAAATATTGTAGATTCCTTCAACCTTCTACTTTACAATTATGTACAGACATAAGAAAAAAATAAGTTCAGGTAGTCAGAAAAAAATATATTCTTTATGGGACACCGGTGTTCAAATCGTCCTTAAAGGGTTAAAACAGTAAAGGTTCAAATTATTGATCGATTAAAAAATTGATTCAAGAACTTTTTGTATAAATTTAAATTGGTTCCAATTACTTAAAACGTATGCTCTCCACAAAGTTTAGAATCATTTGATCTTGAAAACCCTTTATAAGGAATGCTGAACTTCGTGAGATAACGCTCAGATAACTCAAAATATATATTTTAAAAAAGGATAAACGATTAAATAGAAGTTCTAGTGATCCTTTTTTCAAGTTCAGATTCGCAAAAAAGAAATAATATTATTCGCAAATAAAGAAAAATATTGTAAGGATAAGTAAATAAAATTGTGTTGGATTTCTTTGTACAATTCAATAAATGAAAATTTAATAAACTACTGAAATTATCATGACTAAAGGCCTCTACACATTAAAGAAATTTATGTCCATATTGAAGAATTTTTCCTACAAAAGCGTAGGGAATTTGCATCAATATAAACATAAATTTCTCCAATTTCTCTGTGTGTAATGCCCAGGCGCTCAATAACTTTTGTTTTGTAAACACATTTTTGACTTTTCTGTCATAGTGAATGAAACCTACACTGAGAGAAATCCGAAAAAGTTAAAATAACATTCCGGAAATGTTAATTATACCCTGCAGTATTGATCCGAAATCGGTGTAAATAATACCCCTTTTAGGTGTATTAGGGGTTAAAGTTATCCTTTTTTCATGTTAATTTTACCCATTTTACCCTTAAAAAGGTGTAAAATTAACATTAAAAAATGTTGATATATTTTTACACCTAAAAAGTGTTAATGTTATGAGGAAAAAATGTTAATCGCACCCTCTTTTTTTTCTCAGTGTATATAGTCATCCTCTCCTCACTCTTATAGGAAATTTTAAAAACATGTTTACAATAAGAGTCATTGTGCGCTGGGCATAAAGACCATGAAACACTCTTGCTTACATCAATTAAAATACCACGAATGATTTTTACGAATTTGAGAACGGTAGGGAAGAGGCATATCATCATCCACTGAGAAAAAAAACGGGGGTGAGATTAACTTTTTTTGCTCATAACTTTAACAATTTTTAGGTGTAAAAATATATCAAAATTTTTTAATGTTAATTTTACACCTTTTTAAGGGTAAAATTAACATGAAAAAGGATAACTTTAACCGCTAATACACCTAAAAAGCATAATATTTACACAGATTTCACATCAATACTGCAGGATAAAATAAACATTTCCAGAGTGTTATTTTAATTTTTTTCGGATTTCTCTCAGTGAAGTATTAAACGCAAATCTATTTCGCAAAGAATCCTGGTCGTTGGTTAACTCTTTTGTCTCCTTTGGGACACTGGGTACCCATGGAAACAACAATTTTTTTAGACTATCTAGAATCGATAAAAATCCGATTCTTGTGGATAATTACAAACTATAAGGATGTCCAAATCTAGGATATTTTTTGCAGGATCCTAATTAACTCTTGAGATTAGATATTTTTGGTCAAAAATCGTGAATTTTCGATTTTCTGCTTCCTTGGAGATATTGTGACTTTTTCGATATTTCTAGATAAATATTTATGATAACTAACAATTACAGATTACATAAATTCGAAAAACAATTTTTTCTTAAATTTTCAAAAAACTTGTTCAAACTTAATGGGTACTCTCAACCGCAAAAATCTAGAGGCCATTTACTTTTTGACACCAACCTTGTAAGAAAATTCCAAGCGGGAGCGAAATTTTTGCCAATATGGCCGATAATTTTGACATTTGGCAGCGAGAGAGATTGCTTTCAAGGAAGTTTTTCCTATTCTTCCTGATTTTGGTGAATTCTGATTGTCCAGGAAGTGTCTTTTATGCTTTTGAGAAAGTTTAATGTGTCTACAATAACATCGTGTTGAAACAAATGTGCTTTAAAGTGTTATGTGTAAAATATTATGAGGAATCTGTTTACAAGCAGGAGCTGGGTGTCTTTTTTAGCACTTCCTGGACATCCCACAAGATACTGGTCAATAATTCACCTTGTTTTAGTTATCAACATCGTACAGGAGTCCTTTGACACGCACAAATAGTTTACAAAATCGATAATATTGGCTTTGGAAAAATTGAAGTTTGTATCCTTTGCGTTCTTTTGGGGACGAGAGTTCCCATGAGTTTTCCAATTTCCCAGAGGCGGAGAAAATTCTTTCTCTACAAAAGTATCATATTTGACCACTGAGAGTTACAAAAAAGTGAGTTTTACTGAAATTCGTTCGCTGGATATGTTGTGGTCCGGAAAGAGTTAAACAGCATCCATAGGGGGAAGTGGTACCCTAGGGGGTAGCTGTGAATGTAGGGCAGCTTTGAAATTAGGATTTTTCTCCTATGTTTAAATGGAACTTATCCATATCATAATGTAATTTAGCTCCTCAATCTGTTTGTGTAGCTAAATTATATCACAATAATGACCAACGCACAATAACTTTTGTTTGTAAACATGTGTTCATAATTACTCATGAGAATGAGCGAGATGGCTAGATCTAGATATCACTCACTATCATTGAAATGCCACTAAACTAAATGTCACTAAAAGTCATTGTGCGTTGGGCATAAGGCTCAATTTTATTTAAAAATAGGTGAAAATCAACTTTTCAAAACTGCCCCACTACCCCCTACTTGAAAACAAAAAAAAAAACAATTTATCGACTGGAAATAAAACTCTAAGCTAATTATGTAAAGAATTGCAACAAAACTTATGTCCCCTACACACTAGAGAAATTTATCTCCATATTGAAGAGTTTCTCCTGTACAAGCATCGGGGATTTCCTTCAATATAAACATAAATTTCTCTGGTGTATAGAGGCCATTAGTTAAAGGAGCATGGAAAGAAATCTCCCTAATAAAACACTAGCATATTTCTCCAATACGAGAATAATTGTAAACCTTTTAAACGATCAAGAGTCTAGACACGAAAGAATAGAGCAAAATAGCGCCCAACGCACAATAAATTTTATTTTGTAAACATATTTTTGATATTTCAATTAGAGCGAATGAGATCTAGATCTAGTCATCTCTTTCACTTTCAGGCAATATAAAAATCACCTTTACAAAGAAAAGTTATTGTGCGCTGGTTAAAATGAGAGACTAAAATCCAATAGGGGAATTCTGTAATAGTCTGACAATGTAATGACAAATATCGTGGTAAAAATCAGTTGCAGAAACAGAACAATATTAAAATCCTGTAAACATTGAATGGATATTCAAAAGAGTCTATAAAGTTTTCAGTGATTGATATGAATCGCATTTCTCAATAGATTTTCCGAATTTACCCAATAGAAATACAACGTCCGCTTCGTTATTCAGATAATTGATGATTGGGAGACAATATGACAGATGTCCGCTTCGTTATCCGGATGGATTTTTTGAATTTGTTCAACGTCTCGAAAATATAATACACTTTTTTTTGTAGAATTAGAATAAAAGTTATAAATAAGATTAAAAAGACATAATTACAGAATTCTATGCTATTATACTTTATTTATCTAATTTATTATGGTGTCTACACACTAGAAGCAATTTTCGTCAAAAATTCCCTTTTTTAAAAAACCGTTTTTGAATTTCTTTAAAAAATGCCTTTTTGAAGAAAATATACTCTATCCTTGTAGGCAGAAACGTCAGATTTTTTTTTAAAAAGGCAATTTTTGACAAAAATTGCTTCTAGTGTGTAGACACCATAATAAATTTGATAAATAAAGTATAATAGCATAAAAAATTGCAAAAATTGCGAAAATCAGCAATAAAAATGAAACCGATAAGCAAGATCAGTACAAAGTCTTACATCTATCCTTATAAAATCCTACAAAGTCTGATTTGGTATATTTTTTGGCTCTCTGACCAATAGGGACAAAAATAGACCAACAATTTAAGTAATTTTTCTGACAATACGAGTGAATGATAATTTTCACTCTAATGAAAAATATTATGTTTGTGTATTGTAGTTTCTTAATAATTAATAAATATAAATAAATAAATTAATAATTTCTTAATAAATAATTAAAATTAATTTTCATTATGAGAATTTGAAAATTATAGTCATTTTTGAGATTAAAAATTTACTATGTAGCAAATAGCTGGAGACTTGAAAAAAATATCCTAGATTTCTTCAACCTTCTACTTTGCATTTACGTAAAAACATAAGGAAAAATAACTTTAGGTAGTCAGAAAAAAAAATTTCTTTATGGGAAACCGGTGTTCCCATCGTCCTTAAAGGGTTAAACAAAAACACATCATAAGATAATTCGTTTTCATTCCTGCAAAATTGTAATAACTGCAAAATTATTTTAAATGTAACCATCGATATATCGCCCAGAGCGTCCTGATTACACCGATCTGGATTAGAGAGCGGGCACTGTTTTTAAATTTGTCATATGACATTGTCATACTGAAACAGAATCTCTACAGACCTAGTCATCTTGCTTACTCTCATAAGTGGTTTCAAAAGCATATTAACCAAATAAAAAGTATTATGCCTTTGGCATAATAAAATTTCTTAAACGACACCACACTCAAAAGCATAAACAAAATTATGGCATTATATTTTTTTCGAGTACTGTAGATTATTATGAAATTTTATTTATTTACACCACCACACGACCACCACAAACCGATTGCTAGTTGGAGAAAGAAATAAGATCGGGTGTTAAATTACGAAATATCGACCATGAATCTTATTTGCTTATTTGCCATTTCTGACTGAGATAACCATCCTAAATCGTCAGCAAAAAGAGCCAAAAATCTGTTTAATCTTTCTCATTAATATTATCATCCGGAAATTGCTCTTCTCACACTTATCTCCTCTCCCTCAAGCTAGAAATATCCAAATTTACTTTCATTTATGTATAGTTTGGGAGGGCAAAAAAAAGCCTATCTATATACTTTCCTAAAGAACGTCTGATCAGAGAGATCTCTCCCACAAAAATGCAAAGCAACAAGCTAGAATGGATGTAAGTTCTCCACCTTCAAAGTGTGAGACTTCTTGGGCGGTGTTTCACACCCATATAAATAGTCCGAGTTAACAAACTCCATGGCGACACAACAAATGACTAAATGCAACTAAATAAATATTTTGATATTGATGTAATTGAGGGAAAAACAGCACCATTTCTGAGGGTAAATTCTTGTAATTTCAACATAAAATGGTCCCATATTTTTATCACTTTTACATAACCCCACATTCGGCGACCTTAAAAAATTATTTCACTTTTTCTATCTCCCATATTTGTGCGCCCTTTAAAAATTGTCAATACATCTCACCTAATCGCTTTGGTGGGGGTTTATAAATAAAACAAACGAAAAGGGAGATTATAAATAAAGAGATTTTTGCACAAATAGACACATACCGTTCCTCTTCAATGTAACTTGGAATGCTTTTCAAAATCCCGGCTTTTGCGATTAAACTATTGACTATTAAAATTTATTACATTATCAAAAATTGTGATTGATAATATTTAATTATTGCAATTAATATTTTATTTAGAAATTAAAGAATAAAAGTATTAACGAAAGTTACAATACTCAGACATTTAAAAAAAAATTGCAATTATTAGATAATTGAATGATCAATCTCTTTAAAATATTTCACCAAAAAACACAATTTTAAAAATAGGAATTTTTCTAATCAAGTACAAATTTTATCAGAACACCTTAAAATAGCACTATATGGTAACCAAGAGAATCACAGCCAGTAAAAGTATTTAAAGTTTCATTGTGAACTTCTTCGTCGCATAAATGTCTGCCGCTAGGCACCATTTCTTTTGCTTATAATTCATGAAGTATACCTCATTCCGTACCAATTTCTATATCAGCGTGCACTAATAACACCACAAAACACGTAAATACACACCAATCGTTTGATTTTTCACGTTAAAACGAACTAAAAACTATTACAAATTGGAGTAAAATTCGCAAAATTCACTTCTTTTAGAGAGACTGACGGTGCGGCGCTGCAATCTTCATTGTCAATTTTAACTTTGAGTTCAGTAATGTGGCGGCGCGACAGTCACTGGAGAAACCCTACAAATGCTTCCCGATAACAAGTTTTTGGGAATTTCAAATAATTAAAACTAGCAGTCATTAAAATAAATTATTATAAAGAAATAAAATTAAAAAAATGTCTACACTATAATCTAACTCAATATTTACTGGAGCTATCAGTGTAATAATTTAGCTTGACTTTTGGATCTTTTTTTAGTTAGGGCAAAGGAGTGCTTCAATTGAATTCAATCTTGAATGTAAGTAAACCAAGTAAACCAATTAATACAGTGGTGGAAAAAAGTATAATTCCACTAGATATTCCTTTAAAAAAAATCAACAAAAAAAAGTCCATGGGGCAATCATCTAATAGATGAGATGAACCCCTAATAAAAAAGAAGTCTCGAAAATGATTTTATTTTTTGTTAAACTCATTAAATTTATTATTTTTATTTAATTTAAAAAACAAAATTACTAAAAAATATTGACCTTGAATTAGTGAAAAAGAAATACAAGAGCACTAAATTTATTGAGTGTAATTATACTTATTTCCAATCTAAATGGCGTCTACACACTATTAGAAATTTCTTTAAAAAATGCCCTTTTAAAAAAAATTTCCCCTATACTTGAGGGCGGAAACGTCAGATTTTTTTTAAAGGCTATTTTTTGACGAAAATTGCTTCTAGTGTGTAGACGTAGACACCATAAAAGACATCATCCCTTTACAATTCTAATGTCCTAGACTAGACACACTTACGACTTAAGCGGTCTTCTTAAGACTAGAGACTAGAGGTTTAGTCCAGTTCCCGAAGATCTCAAAGTCCTAAATAGGGGGAAGTAGGGCTACATTGTTATACGATTTTTCGCATATTTCTAATAGAAACTGGATTTTATCATGATGTAGTTTATATAGATAAAATATTTGCGGATCTAAATAAAATTATTGTTAGAACCAGCTTAATTCAGAAGTATGTGAAAAAGTCGTACAACAATCTAGACCCACAGCTCAAAGTAGCCCCACTTCCCCCTAGCAACCAATTTTATTGCTTTTCTCAATCTTGATTGTTGAGAAATTAGAGCAGATATGCCATATGGCTAAATCTCAGGACTGAACCCCGTATTAATCAGAGACGGCTTAACGTAATTTATAATCAAAATATTAATTTGACTAAATTCCCATCAATTTCCCACTAACTAAGCCGTTTTTCTAGTTAACCCATTCTTTACCATAGTATTACACATCATACGCAAATTGAGTGATTTTAGATTATTTATTCCTGGGCAATTGTTATCCGAATTGCTGTCGGGAATGTATTTTTAGTAAATTTAGTCCATCAATTACTTGGAAAAAAATAACCCGACAGAGATGGAAATACATTTTGTTGTTATTTTCTAGCTTCGCGGAAAGTCATACAAGATTTTTGCTCAAAATGGCGGATGGAAAATTCGACATCCCGTCGAACTTGTTAAAATTGTCCTTCATCCTCTTTCCTGATTTAAATTCTGATTACCAAATTGGGTTCTTGCATAGTTACTCTATCAAAATCATTAGAGTTTGTAATTAATTAACGTAAAGAATTTAAATTCAGTCACCGTTAAGACGTTTGTTTTTTGGCAGCGCCTCCATAATAGTTTTAAAAAAAAAATTCAAAAAAATCCTTTCTAATCTGTAAGAAACTAATTCCAAAATATGAACATTCTACCTCAAGTATTTCTAGTACATTGACTTTAATCCGAGAGACAGATTAGTCAGGAACTGATGGAAATTGTAATTTGATCATTATTTTGATTATAATTACCTAAAGCCGTCTTTTGGTTTAAGTCCTAAGTCTGTCTAATAGCCTTTACAGAGATATATATGTTCATATTGAAGAGTATTTCCTACACAAGCATAGGGAATTTGCTTCAATATGAACATAAATTTCTCTAGTATGTAGAGGCCATAAGACATAAGAATACTATGGCTAAACATAAGAATACTAAAATGAAAATGCCGATTTTTTATATTGGTATGAAAGCTCATTATGTTTTAGGGTGTCAACACACTAGAAGCAATTTTCGTCAAAAATTGTCTTTTAAAAAGATTCTGACGTTTCTGCCTACAAGGATAGGCGAAATTTTCGTTAAAAAGGCATCTTTAAAAAAAAATGCTCCTAGTGTGTAGTACAAACAGTGGCGTACCAAGAGATTTTGGCGCCCGGGGCGTGTATCTTGTCCAGCGTCTCTTGACCCTCCTATTTAAAATATCTACTGAAATTTTTACAACTTATCATTTACCTACGTATTGAATATTCGTCTGTTGATAGGATATGTTCACAGGATATATTTTTGAGCAAAGCCTCATGCTAAAAATTGACAGCCAAATTTTCGGAAAATTTTCTCTTTCTATGTTTTTTTTTTAGATATATATATTTTGGAAAATGTATAAAAATACGGTTTTTTAAGATTTTCTCGAAATCAATAGTATCGATTTAAGATGAAAATCTTTAAGAAATGGATAGAAATATTTTAATTTAATTTGTTTCATCGCAGTTCGTAAATTTTTAACATGTTGATATCTAAGGAAAATTTATAGAGAATGACATAAGGAAAATATTCTCAGAACAAACTATCGCCTATCTCTTAATTGTTCCTGCGATTACCTTTTTCTTTTCTTCTTACTTTTCTCTTTAATCTTTAAATATCTTTTATATCAAAGGACACGTTTCTTGCGCAGGAATACTCTCCTTGAAAAAAGATCTAAGATCTCTGGAGATCATACACCTCATCTGAGGTAGACTGACAATTGCTGGTACATTTCCCTTAATTGACCTGCTACAAATACTATGTCTAGTAAATTATGAAAGCAAATTAGCGTTAGTTTAGAAATAAGAACCCCTCAAGTTTGCTCACAAGCCGAATTTTTAATGACAGAATTACACCTTTATAAGGTGATCTAGGTTCACTATTGGTTTTTCCACTCTATAAATTTTTCGGCCCCTATTTTGTGGGCGCAATACTTTTAATATGTTCCAATTAGAGCGCTTTCATATTTGAACGCTTTAAGATTTAACATTCTCAATTTTCGGCGTCCCTATTTTTTTGGCGTTCTAATTTAAATGTCCTAATTTTTTAATAGAGGAGACTGGGGCAAAAAGTCACAAATCGAAAAATTCAAAATTCAATATCTTCCAAGGTAAAAAAGATAGCGGCTCAAATTTGTTTCTATAGATAGTCTCCATAGATCTTCTTCAATGTCGTAAGTTTCTTAGAATTCGAACAAGGAATTTAGAAAATAAAAATATCGAAATTTTTAGCCCTATTTTTGAAATATTTTCCTTGCAGCAATTATTACCTACTTATTTTCCAAAATTGATGCACTGGTGAATATTTTCTAAATAATTTGGATTTTTTGAATACGAATCCGCTATCTATTTTAGAATTTCACAAAAGTTCTTTTCTCCAGAAATCCTTTTATTAAAAATGGCAACTTGGGGTAAAAAGTAACAAAAGGTATAGAGCAAAAAGTAACTAAAAGCCAAGCAATTTCTGATGTCTCACGGAGAAAAGAAACGTCATTATCATGTCTCGCCACTTGTTGTTTGCATTGGTCAAATGATTTGAAGTCTTTTGTGTGTTTTTTTTTTCTAAAATAGCTTGAAAAGCGCTTTTCTCGTTTACTCGCAGAGAAAACGGTGTTTTAGAAAGGTATAGATGAATAAATTTTCGATGAAAATATGTCCTCTAGGTATTTTTTCAAATTTACGGAAGCCTGTAATGAAGCGAATCAAAATATGATAATACCCAATGTCTGATACTACTTGCCCCAGCATTTTTGAGAATAGTCCCAAAATTACCTTTTAGAAATTGGCTCGATAAACGTATTTCCTTACAAAATAGAGGAAAATTACTTTCACAAAGTTGTAGAGCGGTAAATTTCCTATAAAACTGCACTAATTATATATTTTTGAAGCGTTCGAGTAGCTTGTAAAAAAATAAAATATCCGTTTTTTTTTACTTTTTGCCCCAGTCTCCCCTATTCCCAATTTCTTACGCCATTATTTTTTCTTTCTAATTGTTTAGCGTCTAAGAGCTCTAATTTTATAAGGGCTCATTTTTAAAGCGCCCCTACACTTTATAATACTTTTTTTTAGTGTCTCTAAGTTTTTGTTGCCTTACGGCGCCCCTTATTTTTACGGCGCCCGGGGCGATCGTTCCTTTCGCCCCCGCCACGGTACGCCTATGAGTACAAATTTTTCGAAACTCCTTTTTTATTGAGTTTTTTTTAAGGATTATGGGGTGGAACTACATTTATTTTCACGACTGTATAAATTTTTATGTTTGATTTTGATTTACAAAAATTTGTAAAATAAATCATTTGCAATTTTCTAAAAATGTTAAATGAATAATCACAAAAATCTCTAAAATAAATTTCTTGATCGAATTTTTTTTTCCAGAGAAAAATTGAGAGCACGCATTTTCTGTATTTTTAACCCACTCATGCTCTTTCGTCCCGTATGTCTGTTTATCCTCAATCCCCACGCAATTTATTTTAAAACAGGTTAAAGACATTAACACTTACTCTGTTCCGAGGTGATCTCAAAATTGACATCTTCCAGGTGGTCCTGTGGAGGGTGATCAGAAACATTTTGTGGCTGTTCCGCAGGTAAATCTTGTACGGTATCCTGCTGAATTTCCTGCTTCATCTCAACTGCCTCTGCTTCAATGTTATCATCCAGAATTTCCGGAGTGGCATCATGATGTTGCTCACCTTGAATTGGTATTGACTCACTAAATGCCTGAAGACTTTCGAGGTTCTTGCCAAAGAGAGAAATCTCATCATTGGTCACTTCCGGCAATTGTTCGCCCAATTCTGGAACATTTCTAATTGTCTCACAATCATCCGTTACGTCAACATTTTGGTTGAGATAGTCACTTTCTGTGGATTCTACTGTACTTTCTATGGGATTTTCCGTATCAACCTGAGCAATTTCTTGAGGAATTTCAGAATTTGATCCATCCAAATGGAAGGGATTCTGTTCTTTCTCATGCACTGGAATGTCAAAGGGATTGTGCTGCATTGGCGGTAAGTCTTCTCCTGAGGTTGGTACACTGAATTCATCTGATGGATATTTCAATAAATTCTCCTGACGCAACTCAAATTGCTCCTCATTGGAGTGTGTGATGAATGGATTGTAATCTTCGGATGTTTCTTCACTGGCATCAATTTCTTTTGGCTCAAATTGCTTCTCCTCCTTAGCCGCCGCTACACTGGACTCCTCCTCTGGACTCAACATAATCTCATCACCAGCATCAACATCTGTTTCTGGTCCCAAATCACATTCTTCATCATTACTATCCACAGCTGAACGTTTTCCCGTTGCCGACTGATGAATTTCCGGCACGATATTGACACCAGATCCATTCAGATTTGTATCACAATAGAAATTATTTTCATCCCCGAGCAAGTCACCCGTCGTCACACCATCACTTCCAATTGGTGCTGATGCAGTTTTCACCAAATTATTCAAACTATCTTCCTCCTCCTCCGCCGATCCCAGAGTCCCACCGCCCGTAGCTGAGATAATCTGATCAGTTGCATACATTGGTTCATTGTTGGTTGCATACTCAGTTTCCATGGCCACTTGCTGCTGTGCCCAATCAGCCACAGACTTCCCTATAATCGCCGGATCCTTGAGGAAGACGATGATGATGGTAATATTATCAGTTGAACCGTCCGCCTTGGCCTTCTCCACCAAATACTTTGAGATGCACGGTGAATTATCTGCAATCAATAGTTTAAATAATTATGAATAAAGTTAAATCTGCACAGAAAAAAATATTTTGTAAAAATGTTCGTAAATGTTTGTGAATTCCTATGGAAGAGTTACGAAATGCTCGTGAATCGTATAACCCACAAACAAGTTCGTAAAAGTTTGTACTTTTTTTCACAAACATTGTTCGTAACATGATCATTTTTGACGAACATTTTTTGTACTTTTACAAACATTTGTCGTAAATGTCCGTAAACACAGAAAAAATGTTCGTAAAATTTTGTCATTTGTTCGTAAATGTTCGTAAAATGTTCGACAGGAAAACAAACTTTTACGAACAAATGGTAAAATTTTACGAACATTTTATGTGTGTTTATGAAAATTTACAAACAAATGTTTGTAAAAGTACAAAAAATGTTCGTCAAATGACCATGTTACGAACAATGTTTGTAAAAAAAGTACAAACTTTTACGAACATGTTTGTGGGTTATACGATTCACGAGCATTTCGTAACTCCCCCATAGGAATTCACAAACATTTGCGAACATTTTTACAAAATATTTTTTTTTCTGTGTGGTATAAACTTAGGGAAAAAAATCTTCACATAGTTTTCACATTGGTCTAATTAGAGGTGTCGAGAATTAATAGTCCGAATAAATAGACTCTTATACTTCCACTCTCTACTCTTCTTTTTCTTGCCCTAAGATCACACACATGGCCATTCATAATTGAATGGCATTGACCGATGGGATTTTTTTCAGTGCTCTTTTTTTTCTGCTACACCAAGTGAAAAGTAATACAAAGTTTTATAGAAAAGCCATTGTAGCGACTTTTACTACAATATTACTCTTTTTTCTTCGGCAGAATGCACCAACAACATATAGTTAAAACACTGAGAAAGAAA
The DNA here is from genome assembly GCF_024763615.1 of Phlebotomus papatasi. Taxonomy (NCBI): domain Eukaryota; kingdom Metazoa; phylum Arthropoda; class Insecta; order Diptera; family Psychodidae; genus Phlebotomus; species Phlebotomus papatasi. Next base: position 45,101,939 of record NC_077222.1, on the reverse strand, counting down.
TATGGTCATTTTTTTTTCAAATAAAAATTTTTATACCACATGTGTCTTATTTCATGTGCTTCTATCAGAAAAATTTCATCTTTCACGTCTTTTTTTCTCCTTTTTTTTATACTCTTTCACTTCCCCCAAAAATATATAAAAATCTATCTAATGAGATTTCTTTGGTGCTTTGAAGAAGAAGAAAAAAAATATCCCAGAAAAATTCACACAAGCCAGTTTCACCAAAGTGAGTAACTATGGCAATTGACAGTTACTTGTTTTAATTATTTCACTTTTTCTTCAATTTCCTCCAGTCCATGTTACATTACTTATACTCACAAATCACCACAAATAGTCGCTCTCAACACACAATGTTTTACAACATCAAAATGATTCGACGGGGTACATACAAGAGAATAGATTTATGCCGTTACATACATAGAATTCCTTTCCTCCCAGAGACCCCACAACTCATCATGAGTTGAGAGATTTCTTTTAAAAATATACCATATATAACATCTTCTTTCGGGGGGATATCTTTTTTCTAAAATTAACCACATTTTGCTCCAGCTAAGAAAAAGGTCACACTTCATGTATGATTCCTTTACTAAAAAACTGTGACTTTCACAGTTGATGCCAAAGATTGCATTGCACAACTGTTTTCCTGCAATTTTCCTAATGAAATATAAATTATAACTTCTATAATTATTTTGTAACATCAAATAATACACACAAATTTAACAATAACAAAAATATCGCGAAGGTCGAACAAACGGACCCTGAACTCTTGTGAAATTTGAACTCGTGCAAAAAAATATTGTTTGTGAATTCAATGAAAAATTAATTTTGAATATAAATCTTCGTAAGTAAACATCAAAAGACCAGATAATGGTAGTCAAAATTTAATATGGTTAACTGAGAGTTATCAATTCACAAGAAAAACCGATTAATTACATCTAAAAAATATAATAAAACATTAAACTTGCCAAAATAATATTCTAATCTCTACCATTGCCAAAAAATGTTAATGAAAGTTTGATCGAATTTGCAGTGTTGATTGCTGTAATAAACTTATATTATATTTATAGATGTATTAAGCAAAATGTGTTGAGGTATTCGTGATCTTTAAATTAAAATAAAAAATAAAACAACATTTTTACCAAACTTTTCTTCCCTATGCAATTATATAGAAAATTATTATAAAATTTATTCCGTATAACCAATTGGGGATATATTTATATGAAAAAATATAGTTTCCACACTCGACTAAATTTAGTTGCCAATAATTTAGTTTAATTATTTCAAATTAGTTTGGCAGCACTATCATTATTGCTTTACAATAATTAATACAATTTAATTTAACTCGTTGACAAACATTTTCTCACAATCATTATAAACATTGGATGCAGAATCTCTAAATCTATATCCCCAAAAAAAAGATTATATCGAAAAGATTATATACGTTCGCTTTTTTTATTATTTTCAAACATAATCATATGTTAAAAAATACATATTGTATAGTCCTGTTTGTTATATTATGTAATCTGGGCATCAATCAATAAATTATTACTATTATCAGAGGCGTAACAACGGGGTGGGGCAGGGGTACATTGCCCCCCACTAACCTTCCTCTGCCCCCCTGAGAAGGCTAAACTCTGTTTCAAAATTTGCTAAAATTGTCCATTGTTCTTCTCCAAAATCAAAACGCGGTAAAATATTACCACATTTTTGTGACAAATTAAGAAAAACGTACTAGTTATTTCGTATTCAAGTAATGATCTTTAAAAATATACTATATTTCAAGTTTCAAAGCAATATATCAATAAAAATTATAAGTTTTATGAATTCGAGAGCGCCTTTATAAAATATATCCAAAACAAAACATTTTCAAATTTGCCTCTGTGGTTAAAGACTTAATTTAATGTAAAGGTTTCTACACATTATTGGGAGCAATTTTCGTCAAAAATCGCATTTTTGACTTTCCTTCAAAAACGCATTTTTTAAGGAAAGAAATGTTTAAGAGTTCATAAGGAACAATTTTCGTTGAAAGTGTTCTCTTAACAGATTTTTTGTACATTTCTTCCTGGAAAAAATACCGTCAATTTCTTAAAATAAAACAATTTTTGACATAAATTACTGGCAGTGTAATCAAAGAAATATTTATTAAACGGTAAAATAAAAAGCGTATTGTTTTACTATTTCACTATTGTTTTACTTATTTAAATTGATTTCTTTTTAATTAAATATAAAGTTATACAAACGGTAATTTTTATTTAATATTTTAGTTCAAATCTAGTAAAAATTTTGATAATATTTAATTTTTTTAATATTTAATATTTAATTTTTAATAATCTGTCAAGTATTTTTCTTCATCATCGCAACAATCAAATATCATAATTTCTGCATCTATTTACTCTTAAAAAATTTGATATATATTTTTTAAATGTAAATCAAAACTCTATACAATATTCATCAATAGATTTTAGCTTTGAGTAGTACAATAACAAATCAAGAAAAACACATTTTTGAAATTTGAAACCAGGATCAACCCTTAAACATTTATGAAGCCTTTGGTTTCGTTCTTTTTATTAAAAACGATTTTTGAAAACTTATGTCTAATAAAAATGATTGTATTTTGGAAAATACAGAGATGAAAACCAAAAACTGTCGAGTAAATTTGCATGCACTTGAGCAAACACCAAAAATGTTGAAGCACGTGATTTCAAGATTTTTTTTCTAGATTTTCTTGGTTTAAATATGAAACAAACTTATGAAAATCGAAAATTATTTTAATTTTTCTTCATATAAGAATTATCAGATACACATTTCATGTTAATTAGGGAGTGCTGCGACAAAACGCTCTAATGAAGTACTTTAGACAGCCATTTTGTATTTTTTTTTTCGAAAAAAATAAAGACTTGATCGTGTCCTTCTCGTATGAAAAATCGCGTAAAACCAGAAAAAGAAAACTGTTAATTTTTGGTCTCTTAATTTAGACTCCCCCTAATTCATTGTGAGTTAAGGGGGGAGTGTCAATTAGAAGGCCAAAACTTTGCTGTTTTTCGGATTTTTTCTTTGGGGGAAAAGGAAACGGCCAAGATTCTTGAATTTTTCTTGAATGCCTCGTCGCACTACTCCCTTATTTCAGGAAAATCTGTAGTTCGTAATTTTTATCTGAGAAAAAAATTAATTTCATAGTTAAACTAAGAAAACCCGAAGAAAATAATTAAATCGGAACTTTTTTTCAAAGTTTTTGAAAAAAAGATACGATTTTGGCACAAAATTTTGACTTTCACATGCTCTAAAAAAAATGAAGAATAAGTTTTCATCAATTCTTTTAGTTCAACCTAGAAGAGCATTTAGGGGAAATGCTTCTAATTTTGTCCAGTTTCTTATTTTGGACACTTTGAGGATAACATTGGACACTAAAAATAAATTGATTAAAATGATGGATTTTTATTCCAATATTTGATGAATAATGAATTCTATCTAAATATTTGTTCTTTTTGGAATATTTTAACACTAAATACGTTAAAATTTGAATATGATTTGAGTTGAAATTGCTTTGTTGAAAATTCAGTGTGAGCAATTGCTTACGAGAAATATGACAGAACTTCGTGGCTTACTTCAGTCTTATTTAGTTTTGGTGAAGTACTAACAAAGTTTGTTCGCTGTTTTTGAGTGATATTATTGAATATTCATTGAATATTGTGTTGATTCACGTTACTGATGATTTGTACATTTGACCTGAAGTGAGATTTGCCTTGTGAATTATATTTTTCGTGTGAAAAATGGGAAATTTTTTAAGACATTCACCAGTGAGGTGATGATTCTTATTTTGGACAGGTGTTTTTCTCACGAAATTTCGTGAAGTTTTAGCTTTTGTGATGACTAGGTTGGACAAATGCCTGGAGAAACAAAGCAGCATCATCTCTACGAAAGAGATGTAGCGAAAAATGCCTTGAAAGGCTCCCAGAAAGGTCAGGGAATGAGCGAATCCGCACGTACTTGGAGTACCGAAGTCAACTCACTTTAATGAATGATATGGAAAGTTTCTGGGCTTCTTGTGACATTCCACGTTTCCCTTACATGACCAGGAAGAGGACTTGGTAAGATTGGTTCATGAAATGAAGAACAATGGGCATCCTGTTGAGGCGGATTATCTGTTCAAATTTACAGACAAGTTGTAAAAATTAATAACCAAGTTGTCCAAAATAAGAGTCAAATTCACCTCTACATATCAATTCATTTTTAAACGTATTAAAACTAATTTTAGTAAAAATAAGATGATAAATAGCTTGCCAAGTTTCTAAACAATCCTTCTGAAAAGAGAGTAACAAGAAAAGTCAATTAGTATTGAAAATATGGCACTTCAAACTTAGGATATCGATGCTTATATGCAGACTGTCCAAAATTATAAGCACTTCCCCTAATGCTGAAGAGAATAAGCCTTTATTCATTTCATTTTGTCTATAAGTTTTTTCTTAATCTTTTCCGTAAATTCGACAAAAATTTAAAAATGAGAAATGGAGAAAACACGCCTCAATTTTTTAGATGTGCGCTGAGGCTCGTGTTATTCTGATCGGCGCTCATTTGCTTTCAGCTCTGTTACTTCGAATGTACTTCGAATAAGCTTCTGAAATATTTATCTTATATTCTAAGATAGTTTATCTATCGATTTAAACAATAAAAAATATAGACCACTTTTGATCTTCTAATTTACACTCCCCCTTATGGCCTCTACACACTGAAGAAATTTATGTTCATATTGGAGCAAATTCCCTACGCTTGTGTAGGAAAAACTCTTTAATATAGACATTAAATATCTCTAGTGTGTAGAGGCCATTAAGGATGAGAATATTTTCAAAAATTTGAAAAGTAAAAAAAAAATTTTGCCCCCCTGTGTGCAAATTTCGTTCCTACGTCCCTGATTATTATTATTATTCCCGTAAATGTTATGAGACAAAAATTGAAAGTTATGCACAACGCACAATAACTTTTGTTTGTAAATATATTTTCAAAATTTTCTATGTGAGAGAGCAAGATGACTAGATCTGTTTCATTCGCTCTCATTGAAATGTCAAAAACAAGCTTATACATAACAAAAGTATTGTGCGTTGGGCATTATTCGACCGAAATATCGAACCTTTTGCCCACAATTTTACTAATATTCTTATAAATAAAAAAAATTGCGTTCACCAGAAGATATTTAATGCCTAAGTGTGATAAAATGGATAAAATATATTCAAAAGTTGGTTGAGAGTATATTAATTGCAGTGAAATTAATAAAAATTAATATTAGCTGTCAAGTCTTGAACTTCTCTCTGGAATAATTTAATTTTAGATTTCAAATACTCTTAGGAAATTGACGACAATTGCTGAAAAACCCATCCCAACAATTTGTACGTCTCCTACTTTTCTGAATCTCTGTGCGGAATTTGGATCAAGGAACGAATATTAGATTAGAAGTTGTGTACAGATTTTGAGAATTTTTCATACACCTCAAAGAAATAATACTTCTATAATATACCTCAAAGAAAATTTAAAAAGAAATATCAGAAATGATGCACAATAATATCTGCCCCTTGGGTCAAACATTAAAAAATATCAAGTGCGTAATAAACATAAGACATAAAAGAGCTGCGTATTTCTACACCAATTCTGTACAAGATAAGGTTTTTCAAATATCTAACGAATTAACGAATTCGACTTTAGCCAAACTGAGCGGTTATTATCTTTTTTTAAACATAAATGCCAAAAATACAAGAAAAAATTTCTATTGTATTTCCAGGACTAACAAAATGCAATTACGCGCAATATCCACAAAAGTTTAATGAAAAATTAAGAAAATATTAATCCTTTAGGTTTAGCGAAATGCGTATTGTGCATTTTAGTTGAAAATCCTCTCTTTCAATATGGATTTAAATAGATTTTCGATGAATTTGCATGCTAAATTGAACAATACTGAAACTTGCATCTCAATAAGCCACAACAATAGACTGCAATTAGTGTATATTTGGGATTTGGAATAATTTCGGTTGGGGAAACCACTATTCATTAATTTTCCTTGACAAATTATGGTTTTAGGCCTTTCATTTTAACAAATATATGTATTACTCTCGTATTACAATGATTATTTAAATTTTAATTCGATTCATTGTCCCTAATGAACGTTAAAATGTGTGATTTATGTCTTTGGATCACGTAATTATTTAGTATTTGATCTATTTATTGGGAAAAGGTAGCCTTGGTTTAAATTGACCTAACATATATAATGATTTCATATTAAAAATGAGAATTCACATTTGATATTAACGCTCTAAATCAATTTAAAAAATCAATAGGGCGAAATTACTATTTTATAATATCAATAGATAAGACAAATTTGAAATACTAAATTATTCAAAAGACACGAATCATATATTTGAACGCTCATTAGAGACAATTAATGTAAATCACATTAAAACTTTAATGACCAGGTATGATAACTAAGATTATGGCACAGAACCATCAAATTTGCTTTAGAACCTATATAATTTTGCAAATTTACGAGAATAAGAGTCATAAAAGCAGTAATTTTTCCCTTGAAATATGTTCTTATATAAAAATTACAAAAAAAAAAACATTTTACTTTACATTTTACATATTCTATACGTTCTTTCCTTGTTATTACATGCACATTTTCTATTCCTCTTAGCATCAGCACATCTATAACATCCACTTGTTCATGGTTTATTAAAAGCACAGTGAATGTTTTAAGGGAGATTCGTTGATGCTTCCTATATTGCAATGAAAATTACAATAATAAATCGGTGAAAAAGGAACAAAGTTGAAAAATAAGAACTGAGAGAGGAGGAATTATTAAATCTCATTACATTACTCTTCAAACTTATAATGATTAATTATTGCATACAAGAAACACCAAAGGCGCAAATCAACTAAGCCCCACGTGGTTATGACTCATCAAATCACTCTCTAAGGTCATTAAACATCTATAGTATGGAAGAAAAACAGTAGAATATGGCAAAGAGAAAATTCCAATTTATATTAGTAGCTACATGAAAGACAAATAGCTGGAGGCTATTGTAGTCTCTCTCTCTATGAATCTGATTATGTAATGCCAAAGTATCTGGAGCTTTACACTGTGATAACCCCATACACTTGTACGAGATTGAATGAAATCATAGTCTATCAATCAGGAAGAAATTTCTTTTGCAATTCTCCAAGATACAATGTTTTTTTGCTCTTTACAGACTAATCGTCCATTGAAGCAAGTACGCCAAAAAATTCACATAGAACCTACAATGCTAAATTATATACATGCATCTATGTAATATATGTTGGAGAAATAGAAACTACACCAGAGTATACATATTATTACGATGGATGACTCATTTTGTCCGCCACATAGTTTTCCAATCCAACAACTTATTCGCTCAGTTCTTTCATTCTTTTTGTTTTTAATTTTACATCGAGGAGGGTTTGCGACAGTAAAAACGATTTTTCAATATATCATTTAAAAATACCTAAAAAAAAAAAGAAAAGAGAAAAACGCCACCCATGTAAGACAGCAGACAATCCTTCGTATACAATTTAACAGTTTATAGTGAGAAAATGATGTAGTCTCTAAAATTTATTACTTTCTTCGCGAGAACTGAAAAGTACATTTTTCATTTTATTTCTTCTCTCTTTCTCTCTTCTTATTACTTAAAATATTGCACTTCTGGAAAGTACGTGCAAGAAAAACAGTCATGATTGAAAAATTTCAATTTCAGCAATAAGTTCTCTAATCAATAGTTATATCACGTTTTTAAGGATGGTCTACTCTATTGAAAAAAAATATTAGAAATGCAAAAAAGAGAAGACACGCTGATATTCCTGTAGCACGAAAAATATGTAATTTCCTAGAAGGAATTTATTACTTTCCCGGATATGAGTTGATGGCGAAAATTTTGCGTTTGAAACGTAAGATCTTTGATTTAATATTGTATTTAGTTTGAGGTAAAGCAAAAAGCATTTATATATTGCATCTAATTAAAATAAATTTCATATCGCACTCATATAATATATATTTACACTTTATTGTACAATATTGGATTTGCAAAAAAATAAATAAATAAATAAATTGTAGAGGGACGATGGTACACCACATTAGGTTGTGTTTTAGCAGCTTTTAGTATGTAGATAAAATTGAATTTATCTGGAAATATCTTATTAATGAGTAACAAATACAAGAAGTTTCAATAAAAAAAACAATTAATAAATGACCACACCACACAAAGTATTAATTGTGATTTTCTGGGATTTGAAAGGTAGGTGGTGTTTTTTATTTATGTTTTTTATGATAAAACAACTGTTCATTTTATGCTACTAATCTAGACCAGTCATGATCATGAATTAGAATTATTGTAAGAGTTATGGCAATATATATACCCATTTCATTTCTTTTACTTTATTTTTGTTGGTGTTACTTGAAAATACATTCAAGTAACATATAGCATTAATGCTAAGACGGCAAAAAGTCCAAGCAATAAATTTATGATCCCGGAATGGAAAACATTTATGTAGAGTATTAAATTCGAGGAGGCGTCTGCATTTTACTACCCACAATATGTGTATTCCACGGTGAATCAAGAGAATAACGTTTTCTGAAATCTTTCACTGTCTACAAATTCCATCGCGTAGTTTAATATTAAACGCCAAACGTACAAATCACTAATTAATAATTATTTTAATTAATTGAAAGCATTTAATGGTGAATTTTTGCTATAAGCACAAATTGTGTATTTTCATTAGAAAAGGAAAAAAAAGAAACGTCGACTCATACAAATCTTCAAGATGTGCATCTGTGTTTATTAACGCTTCCAGTCATCTTCTTTTTTCGTGCTTTTCTCCTTAATTTTATTTTGAAGCAGATCAACGATTTTAATGTATCCATTGACTTGTCTTAACAACAGTTGCTTATGTTGTTTTAGTTACTACGGGAAACTATATAAATGGGTCCGATGAAAGTCAGTGATAAGTTTCAATATAAGATTTTATGCATAAAATAATACACATCATTCTTTCCCTCCACATATATATATTATCTTCTCACACTCATGTTATATATGTACACATGCCAGTCAGACATCGAGATGAAGCTGAATAAATAAATTTTAATGGAAATTCCAGCAAAATACCGACAATCTGTGCCACAAGATAAAAATGACCTATAACATTGCAATGTCAGGTGTTTTCACTGAAGTCACTTATTTAGCTTCACCCCTAAGGGATCACCTTACCCAAGGAGGTCTTCCGTATGTACAAGAGATATAAAACTATACAATAAAAAATAAGATAAACAACACATGACGCACTTCCGGATTTATCAAGAAGGTAATATGAAAAGTAAATATTTCTGGGGGCATATAATTTCAAAGAGGATCATCGACATTTTTTTTGGAAAGACAAATATACAAAAACCACATTAATGTTTTTCATGCAATTACATGCAAAATGAAAGAAATGAAGGTTCACTCGTTTCGCTTCATTAAGACATTTTTAAACTTGAATTTTTATTCACATGATTGCATCGCGCAAAAATTAGTCATTTTTTTTCTTCTTTTACTTTGTATATAATGGTCTTCATCACCATTCGTGTGATTAGTTAAAATAAAATAATAACGAAAAGACCACACTGACAAGTCACAGAAGAAATAGAATTTAGCAACAAAGCATTAATACTACCTTCAATTGAATTTAAGAGAGAAAAAGAGAAAAGACAGACTAAAGGACGCACTCAAGCAAATCATGAAATCATGTCGCGCGGCTATACTATAAAATTTTAATTTAATTCGTTTTTTCTCTTCTCTTTGGTATATTAGTGATTTTTTTATTGTTTAAATTTTTTTTTCTCTATTTTGCGAGAAAATTATTTGCTTTATAGTGGATATACTTAATATTATAAAGAACTTTATTAGAAATTTCCATGGATCCGCAAACTAAATAACATTATGTTTTACAAAGTTTAAAACCTTTCACAGATTGTTTAATTATTTATTAAAAAAAAAAACACGATTGTTGGATTTCTAATTTAAAATTATCGTTTTAAAAAATATAAACTTTAGTATAAGTACTTATAAATATTGCAACAGAAAGGAAGAAATAGAATCATTTATTACATTTTTTCATAAACAAAATAATGTATATAAAATTTTATATTGTGAGGAATATTTTTTCCATATAACTAACTAAAATATTCCCGCGCATGTGGTTTCCAAGACCTTGTGAATATTTTTGTGAGAGAAACTTTAATTGGTATGAATGTAAAAGAAAAAAAAACACAGAATTTTTCCTCATTTCCTGAGTGCATTGGCTTTAAAAAAAAATAAAAATAATAAGTTCTATGGTCATTTTCACTTTTTGGCTTGTATGTCACTCTCCCTTTTTCAATATCACCCAAAGTACATTGTTTTAACCCCTTTTTTGCTAAAGCAAAAATGTCGATTACCATCTCGTTAGGGTTCTCTCTACATCTAATTTTTCAAGTTGCATGAGTCAATAGACTCAACTTTGGCACATAAAAAACCTATATAGTATATATTTATATATCATATACATACATATATACACTGAGCGAAAATTATTCACACTATGACTCATCATTGCCATTTTTTCTTTCCCTAATTTGCATTCATATATATTTTCTTCTTTAATTTGTTTCGCTTTCATCGCATCCAAAATGAAATGCAAAGGAAGGCGATGGTGTGTAATATTGTATTTTTGATATATCTTTATGAATGAATAATTCGAATTAATTGTGAAGTTCATTCATGAGGGCTACATAAACGTGATAAGATTACAGAGATCATGCAATTACATTCACCCTCTTTTATTACAACAATATTAGAGGGTTGCAAGATAAATAGTGTCAAGAGGGTTTGCAATCGTTTGACCAATTATGTCCAAACACAGAATTACATTATCATTTCTATCATCCTTTTTAGAGGATTAAGAACCAACAGCCCCTGCAGATGTATCTATTTTAATGCAAACCAATTTTTTACAACTTATAACATAACTCGACAAAATATTCCTTAATTAAGAAATTCTGGTACTAATCAACTGAAAAACGAACATTTTTTGAACACTTTACTTTACTGTTTATAAGTGCTTTTACATAATCGACTTTACTTTTTGTTGGTTCATGTCACGACTGTTTGGTGGTTGTCCAAAATGATGAGGACTGAGGAAAACAGTAGAGACTGGAACCAACATAAAGAGAAGATAATAATGCAGAAGCACTTGAGAACAGTAAAGTTCTAAAAAATGTTAATGAAAAAAAATCCCTTCCTAATTTTTCATTGAAAAAGCACCATTATATTATGCCTTCTCGCAAGCGATATTTTTAACAAGTTGTAAAGTATTCTCTATTTCCTTTTTATTTTTAAAATTTTTTATGCTTTTATTTGATAATTTTTCATTCTTTCTAAATAAAATATTCATAATTAAAATATTTTTTACATGAGTCATAAAGTTGGATATAGTAATTACTTATACAGATTATCATAGTCTCATACGAATGCAAAACGGCACTCTAATAAACATAGGAATTAAAAAAAAAATGTTTTTTTTATTACACAAGTTTTTTTTATGTTCACAATTTCATGTGACACACGTATTAATCCTACCCATCACTGAATTAATGTTAAGGGCAGGTAAAATAAAAACATTATTTTCATGATTTAATAAAAAAGTGTTATTTTTCTTCCAACTTTTCAATGGATTACCGAAAAGAAAACTTTCTATATACTGACACAGAAAAATATTAAGATATTTCACAAACATATTAAATCCATTGTAATCCACAATTTTCCGACAAGTTATTACTTTTACGATTTTTACTATGCATATATTGCAAGATTTTACCAGAGATGGATATAACAGTTCAGGGCAAAATACAACTAATATACTAATTGCCATATACTCTATTTAATTATGAGGAAATAATCATAATAAATCCGTGTCATATAATGGGCAGTAATTCAACGCTAGAAAGACAGTTTGTCATCGAGAAAATATTCTATAAGAGCTTGTCCTAATTCTATACAACAGGTCATTAAAGAAACAATATATTTTTTTCTTCATTTTATTGCTCTGACCCCACAGAGGGAGTAGTAATTATAAATCGGTGCAATCAATTGTGAACCGGTAAACAGTAAATGACGCGAAAATACTTTTGAGGTACAGCATCTAAGTGTCTCGACACATTATGAGCACTTTTCATCAAAAATTGCATCTTTGAAAGAATTTTGACGTTTGTACCTATACCTGTGCAGACGATTTCCTTTAAAAAAAAAACAAATTTTTGACGAAAATTGCTCTAATGTGTAGATGCCTTAAGTCGAAACATTGGAAGCTTTGTCAACCCATTACAAATAACCTTTTTTTTGTCTTGTAATAGTTGCAATGTTTTCAATACAAATTGACTACAGAAATTGTTAAGGTGACGAAACAATAAGTTTTAAACATAAAATTCTGAGTATTCATGTTGTTCAGTAATTATCGTATCAATAAGACTGATCTTGACATTCAAAAGTGAAACGGGCAAATGCGGCTCTTATCTGAAATTCCACAAGTTTAAGAATTGCAATGTTTTAATTAAGAACAGATTAACAGGAATGAAAAATACTTAATCAAGTATACGAAAAAAAAAGAAAATCAGTAATTACAATTTCTCTCCTTGATATCACTGCTCAGTTACTTAATTACTTTCCTACAAAATTGTATAGTTACAACTACAGTGATAATACTCATGCCATACCCTTATCTACAGGGATAACTAAGTTTGTTTGATTTTCCATAGGGATCAAGAATATTCTCCGTTCTTTTACATGTCACATTAAAGATCCCAATACACCTTTTCACTGCCAATTTAATCTTGTCCTCAACCCTGGGGTGTCACCGGATATTTACCCACTTACGAGTGACTCGTCTTTCCAATTTTAATGATATTCATTTCGGAAACACAATACCCTCACAATCTTCCATCTCTTGGACAAATGTATGCATTTGTATAGAACGATAGCACCGGAAATTATTATCTCACTAAAGAAATCCATTGATTATTTTGTCTTTTATATATACGCAATATAAAGTTTAATGTCATACACTAATATATTTGTTGAGTAATTATATTGCTTCACGCCCATTTTCAACAAGGTGATCCCATTAAGTGTCAGATGATTTTATATATATTAAATTTCAGTAAGTATGTATGTAGGAACATATTACTTTACTTAATTAAGAAATGAAGAGAATAATGAAACTATGACCGAGTTAAAAATTCTCTCTTATATGTCTCCCTGATGAAAATCTGCCCTTAATTAAGTGCTTTAGCTGAGAGTGGCAAATAATTAAATTGCTCCTGGAGATGGATAGAAAGAATATGAGTAAGAAAAAATGTCGCAAAAATTTTGCATGTGCGATACATCAACGTCGAGATCTTTTGCGTTTGGCTTAACAATTAACCTTGGTGCGGATAGCATTTTCCAAATGTTCACCCTCTCGCCTCACCCATATAATTTCACATCTATTTTTAAAGTATGACACATTATACCATATAATGATAAATATTTTATTCAGCAATACACACTAGCATTATCTTATTGATTGTGTTCATAAGCCCCAAAATGGAGAAAATTGTACACATAATTTCTTACATTGTTGCTATTGTGCGTTACGCGAATATGGATGATTGTTTTCACTGGTATTGTGTGCCATATTTAAGTTTTTTTTTTTTTTTGAAGTCGTCAAATATGGCCAAATATGTTCAGACAAAAATGCAAATGAAACAAAAGTTAAAGAGCAACACATCCAACACACAATTCAAATTTCTTCATTCTTTTAATTCAATCTTGCGAACAAACTTCTTCATTTATATTTTTCGACAGTTACACTCAGAAAAATATAAGAAAATTACACAACTTACAGTTCAGAAAGTTTGAGTTCTTTTTTTTTTAAAAACATACAATAAAAAACGAATGAGCTTTTTTTGATTAACAAAAACCCAATTTACAATTTACATGGCGAAAAAAGTAATGTCTCTAAAGTAAAATTACAAGTCCTTTTATACGTATAACAGTAAATTGTAGATTCACAAAAGAAAAATTGAGACTTCTAAGGTAAAAAATCAATGTAACACACAATTTATTTATTAATTTAAATAATCATAATAGTTATATAGTAAGAATTAAAAAAAGTTTTTGAATAAAAGCTATGAAATGAAAATCACATGAATAAAAGTTAACTATGTAGTCCCAAATTCGAAATAAATAAAGATAAAAAAATATTTCGAAAAAGTATCGTTCAATTCTTCCAAGACTTGTCTAAGCAGTCATTTTGTTCATAAACGAAAATAACGAAAATGGTTTCCTCTTTGAAGAAAATTTGGATTCGTTAAACAAATTTTGAAATTCCTGATAAGTCAAATTTGTACCATTTAGTTAAGAACCAATTGTGAATAGATTGTGAACCAACTGAAATACATGATCGACTTTCAACTGAAATACGTAATTCAATGAATTGAACAAAATGAAATTTTATATAATTTTGAATAAATTTTGAAAATATGCATCAGTTTACTTAAATCAATTTGAATTTATTATCGGTAAACATAACAAACGGAATGGTAAGGACTTTGTAGATCAAACACATGATTAAGACTGGGTCTCAGAACAAAATTATTCTAGACACATATTGCGAAAATAATTCAAAGCTATAGGCATGAAAATAACAAGTTCGAGTGTTTTAAAAAGCTGGGATGCTTTGTCACCCCCTTTGCACAATGTTTATATTTTAGAATAGAAACAATTTATGTTAATTAGACGAAAGTAACTAGTTTATAAATTTGTATTACCGGGATTATCTTTTAAATTCCAATATGAAAAATTATATGAAAAATTACTTAATGTAAGAATGAGAAAAATAGGGTAAAATAAGTACTTTTCGCAAATTTAAGTTATAATGACTTTTCATGGCCTTTACATAGCAGAAAAATTTGATGCTCATATTTGACAGTTTTTCTTACACAGGTGTAGAAAATTTGCTTCAATATGGACATAAATTTCTTCAATGTGTAAGCCATTAAGTTCTGAAATTCGTTTCTGATTAAAATGAACTGGTGTACAGAGATGCTTTGAAGCAATATATACTCATACAGTGGCGGCCAAAATAATAGAATCAGCTCCGCAAATACCACAATTTTTCCTTTAGCATTTTTGTTCATTCCAATTCGTTGAAATAATTTTGATATAGAAATGTTCAAATAATTACCTTACGTCAAATAAATATTGTTTTGGCCGCTAGAGGTCTCTTTTTCACAGAATAGATCAATAGTGAAATTTGGTTTGAACAACACGATAGGACCACTTTCATTTAAATTAAAGAATGTGGTCTATAAATGGAAAAAGTTTAAATAAAGCCATATTTAGAAACCATAAATGACAGTTTTCCAATTTTTTTGGCCAAACTGAATTTCACAATTGAGGTATTCTGGGTAAAATAGAGACCTATAGCGGCCAAAACAACCCTTATTCTACGATTCTAATAATTTAAAGATTTTTACTTCAGAATTATATCAACAAATTGGAAAAAATACAAAAGTTAAAGAAATATAAGCTTTGTAAAGTGATTCTATTACTTTGGCCGCCACTGTATATTTTATATAAGATACTTTTCCAGAATTTTTTGTAAATTTTATTGAAAAGTATAGATTTTCCTTACTTATGCTTGTTCCAATACTTTTGGCCATTTGTTCTAACATGAATTCAGATTTAAAAGTTGAAGTTACACTAAGTCAAAAATGTGTTGAAAAAAATTATTTAAGGTGGCCAAAAAGGCTTACTTCACCCTATTGGTTAGCGTGACACAGTCATTTCTATGAAATTAAATTATATAAAAGAGTTAAGTTAATCCAATTGAAATCATGTGAAGAAAACATTTTTCTCTTGTATCATGGAACAGCAAACCTAACCGCTTAAGTAAATTTAATCAATTTTCCTGAATATTAGCAAACATTATATCGTGATCGTCTTCGAAAAGATTGTAAAGACTCTCAGCTGAAATGTGTTAACAATATCTTGTAGAACAGTTGTCGTCTATCTCGTGGAAGACTGCACGAAATCACTTAAAAAAGACTGGGAAACATAAAAGACATCCTTCTTTAAAATCACTACTAAATTCTCTTTCTATTCTACCTCACTAAAATAATATGTATAAATATATAACAATTTTTAATGGGAGTCATTATTGTACAGAATAAAAACTATATAAAAGGAAAAAAAAAGACTGTTAGAAATTTATAATAGCACACACTATACATCGTAAATAGAATTGAGGCATAAGAAATAATATTATTTGTACATTTTCTTTTTATTTCAATTTATACATATATGTAGTGTGTAAAATGGAGTGGAAGAGCACCACTCGCAATATTATAAACGGAATAATATCATCATTTTGCATAGGAAGTCACGTACAATGACCGCTATATAGCATGAGGTGTTTTGTGAATGTGTTGGAGGTGGAATTTTACTTCTTTACCACTTTTTTAATCCATTGTATTGAAATTCTTCTCAATAAACATTTATTTTCATTTTTTTTTGGCATTATTCATAGTTGTGGATCTAAAACTGTCATTTTTTTTACTATTATGTGTTAAAATTGGAAGACGCAACATAATGCATTAATGCATTATTGAAGAGTTTAATATAAATGTACAATACAATATATTGAGTATAATAGTGAGTATCTTTCAAGGACAGATTTTCCATCAGAAGAAAAAAAGGACAGATAATCCTAACCGGCTTATGTAGGTGAGATTCTTAACGTGAGCTAACTCGGAGTGCATGCAAATTCGATTTAGAGCTGAAATTGTGAGTCGCCATTCAGTTATCTTGAATAAAATTCGTGAAATTATACAAATTTTGTATTTAAACCAAAATATCAAGGATTTGGATGAACTGACAGAAAAGTGTTATATGGGTGAAATGTAGACCAGAATGTTCTCTATAATTTTTCCATAGAACATGATCTCATCGATTACTCAGAAGCCAAGATAATCGAGGTTTTTTGTTTCTTAACTTGTTTTTTTCATCCAGAGTGCCCCAAGTAGTCATTTGTTGAACTTCAACTATATCAAAGAATTGTTGTATTCTGTGGGACTTTCCATTTAAAACCCTATTTTAAGTGTCTTGGTGGAGTAGAGGCAGTCAAATTGGCATCTGAGTGATTTCAAAGCGTTATTATGGGAAAAATCATTTTTTTCACACTTAAACGGAAAAATCGGAGTGATAGCGTAGTCTGAGCGGAAAATGATGTATGGACGAAATGTAGAGACAAATGTGTTCTACAATTGTGTCGAAGTAATCATCAAAATCGGTTTAGACACAGTCGAGATAATTGAGGTTATGTGATATTGAAATTGGTTTTTCGACTGTGGCGCCCCTGGTGTTGGTCCCACGAAGTTCAAATATTCTAGAAAGTTGTAGCATTTGGTGAGATCTTTCGTTTAAGCCCTTATTCATCAAAATCGGTCACATAGAACCGGAGATATGATTTTTTGAATTTCGTGAACTTTGACCCTTCATATCTCCGGTTCTATTGAAACTACAGCGCACATACGCACCATTTTGGAAACGTCCTAGACTGGACTACAACATACTAAAATTTCATTAACTTGCACAATGCCGTTTTTGAGAAAAGTGACTTTGAATTTCGATGAATTTTGACGCTATCACAGCGCCACCTGTGGTGACTTTTTGAACTTCCATCTGAAAGTGCTCATCGAGACGAAACCAAAAAGGTAAAATTTAGGTCGCTATGTTAATTAGAACCGGAGATAGAGGCCGGTCAATGTTCGAACTTTGACCCCTTATAGCTCGGGTCAGGGGTTATGGATCGACTTAAGGTTTTTTTTGTTTGATAGGTATAATCAACGGCTATAACATACTAAAATTTCAGCCCGATTGCATAAGGAATTTTTGAGTTATTTAACTTTTAAGATTTAAAAATTTTCTTTTTAATAATAGCGCCCCTAGCGGTGGTTTTATGAACTTGCGATGTTAGAAGGGGAAGTGGCATTTCACGAGAGCTTTCCAAAAAGCCCTCACTTTTTAAATTCTGACAATTAGAACCGGAGTTATGGCCATTTTAAGAAATTTTTTTTGGACCCTTATAGCTCGGGTCAGGGGGGTCGGGGGACCTTAAGTTTGGTATTGATGGAAAGCTCTAAGGCCCAGCTATAACATACTAAAATTTGAGCCCGCTCGATGCCATAGGGGCGGAGCTATTGAGAAAACAAAAAAAGGGGGGTCTTCAAAATGGCGGAAGGAGGGGTGGGGGGTGGGGGGTCAATGCACCATGTTGCAATTTTCACCCGATATATAACCTTTGCCGAAAACCGCAAGTCGATATCTTTTTTAGTTTAGGAGCTATTAAGCTCCAAAGAGCGGCCGGACGGCCGGCCGGCCGGCCGGGAACGTAACTTAGCCCCCCATATATTCGTGATCAGGAAGTGGCGAAACACATTTTGGCCAAGTTTGAGCGCGATCGGAGGACATGAAATTTTGTTAGGATTATAGTAGGTGAGATTGTTAAGAATCTCACCTAAAATACCAAAAAGAAGGAAATTCAGAGATGTCTGTATCGTTTATAGCGTTTATAGAGTACTGACATCATTTCCTCATTAAATCGAATTTTATAAAAGCAATGTACACACAAAATCATCTCACACTGACTGAATTTTATAATTATAGAATCCCCTAAAGCATGACTAAGTCCCCCTCAACTCTATATAGACAGCACTTATTGCCACACATATAGCAGCAAAAACGAAGGGGTATAAAACTGAGAAAATGTTTATGTGTTACTTCTGTGCAAAAAAAAAGGAATATTTCACTTTTATTTTATCTATTTCCATTTCGCGAAATTTCCAATTCCTCTCCTCCTTAAAAGACATGTTAATTTATATAAATATAAAAGCAAGAAGCAAATATTTGACCGGCATTTTAATCTCACTTCTCTCAGTTCATATTTTTTATGCTTATTCTTCCTACAATTCGTTTGATAAAGAAATAAATTGTTTTTCTGCCGGCATCCGAAATAAGAAAAAAACGTAATTCTGCATCTCAAGAGCGACCAACATCACAATGAATAAAATTATTTTTCTCATTCATTTCACCCAGAGAGTGAGAAAAAGAAGACACAAGATCATTCTGTGGCGTATAATTTCAGAAAAAAAACTCAATTACATTTGGCTTTTATTATAAAAATTTCCTATGGATTTAAACTCATGAAATAACAAAAGCGAATGTGAGGGAAGGAATATAATTATTCTCTTGCTAACCTTCCAGGTGTTATAAGGTAAATTGCCTGTGAATGTCCCTCTTTGATGAAAACGACAAAAAAAACAGTACCACAGCTTTGTTCACACAAATATTTAATGTTGAAAAAAAAATCACTCTAAAATACTGCTTTCAATTGTCCAAAAAGTATACAATTCACAAAAAACTATTATAAATGATGAGAATATGAGAGTAATTTCTATATTTCTTTTTTTATGTTGCCTCAAATACTCTCTTAATGATTTCTCTGGAACTTTGTAACTCTTTTGCACAAAAATAATATAACAAAAAGTGCTTTTAGAAAAATTAAATTATACGATGACTAATACAAGGAATATGTTTTGATTTTTTTTTTCAAGATTAACACACAGTGATTTAAAAAGTTAAATATAATAAAATATGTTAAGTATTTATTATTTATAGATGGATTATTATTATTTTTTTTCGTCACAGAAAACTTCACCAATAAGAAGATTCTATTTGACTTTAAATTGGATCGTGTAAGAACGATTATCGCGGAAATCTGTATAAATAATTTTGTTTTTGCAAAAAAAAATATTCCACAATTTTTCGAGGGACAATGCTCACCGTTCAGTGATTCAAAGTGAACTAACGAATAGTGAACTGGTAAATTTTCACAATTACTTGAACACCCAACCACCACTTCAAAAAAAAGTATCGATATAACAAGGTGAGGTTCTTGTGAACGCCTTTCGGCTTCTTAACAGACTGACTCCACTCCGTACCAGTGAAAACTCTGGTGGCTGATGAATGCCGGCTCTTACTTCGCCTTTAGCCTCCCCAACCACTCGTGTACTCCCTACTTCTCCATCGGAGCAAATATCGCGCAACTCAGCTCTCAAATATAACTACATATATTGCAATCAGTCAGCAAGATACTTCTTTTTTTTTTTGCACCTCTTACTTTTTCCCCAAGTACACCACCAAGGCACCACAAAGTTTTCAGTACAAACCAACAGTGAACAATACATATAAGATTATTCATGGTGCCAATGTTGGATTCTCTTCCACTTTGCCATACAAATCTTGCAAGATATCTTTCTGCACCAAGGGGACCCCTCCAGACATGGATCATGGTATACTATACATACTTGGGGTACATATAACCGAAAAGTACATGATTTCACAACACACATATACCCACCAAGAATGCTTTACAGAGAATATGGGACCCACTCAATTTCTCAAATCTTCAAATGTGGTATAAAATATATATACAATTATTAACACTATAATTCTATATATAGACACATTTTTTTTCCTCTTAGAAAGGCATGAACATGAACGGGAAAGAGAATCATATGCCGGTGAATGATGTTTTTAGCAAAAGTTTCATGAATCATCAACAATGGGCTAAAGCATTTTGTGTCGTTCTTAGTGGTTGTACATTTAACGCTTCACTTCTAGTGTGAAATTCTGGATGTTTGCTGCTTGATCCTAAAGAGTAACAAAAAAATCTCTTTTTCGGCACAATATTTAACGTCACCCATAATTTTTATCACAATCAAAATATGGTAATTTTTTACACAACATTATGCTAATGTTGTGAGTAACAATTACTTAAATTAACTTCCGCACTATTACATACATCATACTTCATGGATTATTATTTCATCCTGTTGAATATCCCGCCTCCATCTGCTTCATGTATAAAATACTCCAAAATATGAAATTTTTATAAACGAGCACGTTCGGTCAAGAACACAAATCGATAGATACCAAATCGTTGAATACTCGAATCGTTGAGAAGAGGGATAAAGATTATTTGAATCATTCGATGACTGAAATTTCTTCCATTGTGTAGGTCATAATGGTATATACTAGAAGCAATTTTCATCAAAAATTGCTTTTTTTTAAATTTTGACGTTTCTGCAGGATACGGAAAATTTTCTTTAAAAAGGCATTTTTTAATCTCCTAAATGTATAGAGGCTTTAAGATTGACATTTAAAAAAATTGAAAGATTGAGAAATGTTTTCTATTTTACATACAATAATGTAAAAAAAGGGTGGCAAAGCATCCCAGGCTTTGCGAAGTGCTCTCGAATCATTTGCCGTTTACCGGTTCTCAATCAATTTGTAAATCACTCTAAAGATCTCACAAAATAATTTTAAGAGTAATAAAATTGATTTTCGGGCAAAAATTACTGATCGGTTCATAACCGGTTCATTATTGGTTCACAACCGATTTGAAATATATTTATTGTTTCCTTACTCTGCTTGCCTTCTAAAAACATGTTTTAAGCAATATTCTTTATACTTTTTATATCACTCAAAATCAACCAAAGATTTTGTTTGAAATGAACAAATTTTTATATTGATCTCTACTCTCGAGACAACGTAGTAATAACTTAGTGTTTAAATAGTTTTAACTCCTCTGTAATGTACGAAAAATAATTCCCAAAGACTCACATCATCACGATCCTTCATAAAAAAGTCATTTGCAGTGCTAAATCACATTTATCACTAAAAAAAATTAAAAATTGTTTTCTTTAACCCTTTAATGACGATTGGAACACCGGTCCGGTGTCCCATAAAGAATATAATTTTTCCTGACTACTTAAAGTAATTTTTTTCTTATGTCGGTTACATAATTGTAATGTGGTTAAACGAATCTAGAATATTTTTTTGCAAGTCTAGCTATTTGCTATGTAGTAAATATTTAAGCTCAAAAATGGCGAATTTTTAAATTCTCAAATTCATACAGTAGAGTCTCGCTATAGGCCATCGCTCTATAGTCCACAATTTATCGACCGTTGATTTCAAAACACTGATTTTAAGTTAGATTATGCTTTTTAGTATGCGACATACATAATTATTTTAATATTTTTGGCAAACTTTATTAAGTAGTTGTGATAATTGTGATCCACAATTATCAAGCAAGGACAAGTAGGGGAAAGTGGCCTGCCTTTGAATGCGGGAACCTTTGGATATTTCAATTTTTTTCTTATTTTCCATAGCAAAAATCCTGTTCTCTAAATTATAGTCAATACAACTAATCATTTTCTATTACCTTCGATTAACAAAATAGAATTTTTGCTTTGGGAAATAAGAGAAAAAATAAATGTTCAAAGGCTGCCGCATTCAGAGGCAGACCACTTTCCCCTACCACAATCGCAAAGAAAGTGGAAGCCGTCGAGCAATTTCAATACTAAAAATCGTTGATAATTTTAAAAAATTACATGGACTATAGTGCGACCCAAGTGTTAAATTTGAAACCAAATATGGACTATAGCGAGACTCTACTGTAATTGGTTTTATTTATTTTTATACTTCCAATTTTTTTTAAGCAAAACCCCTTTGGCAATAAAAACTACAATACTCATACATAATATTTTTCACAAAAGCAAAAAATATTATTCATTGGTATTGTCAGAAAAATTACTTAAATTTTTGAGCTATTTTTGTCCCTATCATTCATAGAAACACAAAATACACCGAATCAGACTCTGTTGGACTTTCCAAGGTTAGATGTAAGACTTCTCATTGATTATGTTTTTCAGTTTAATTTTTATTGTTGATTTTCAGTCCGTAAAAAGTCTCGTCGTTAAAGGGTTAATGGCGCAATATGACCTTTTCAGTACGAAGAGATTTAAGCAACTTAATTCGCCAGCTTTCTTCTCCTTAATTAAAAAATCTAACCATTATTAAATAATCTATAAAATTTATCTACTGCTCTTTCCGTGGAGTTTGAACAGTACAAATAAAGGTACTATGCACAGAAACAAGACATTTTATTAATTCGCTAATAAATAAGAAAACCAATGCCCAGAAACCAGCACACATTTAATTATTTATAAATAAGTTACCCTAATTAAAAAGCTGTTAAAAGCTTATTTTTAAATTAATTATTGTTTCCATGCACCGAATTTGATATTTTATTAGCTTATGATTTTTTTTGATTTATGAACATACTCCTCAAGAAGAACTTACTACACTTATATATATCGTCAAATCAAATATAAAAAATGTTATTGATAAATATCTTGCCGTGTAAATTGTAATTTATGTAATGTTTTGCAGTTTTACTGATAATTGATTTAAAAGTAAGTAAATACGTCTTCCTTTTCGATATTTTTGAGTCCAAAATGAACTTTCATTCGCTTTATTTGTACTACTATGGGATACGGAACTTCTACCTACTATCTAAGAAGAGCATTCAATAAAAAATAGTTAGAATTCGTATAGGGGGAAACTGGGACAGCACCAACCACGGGGTAGCACCAAACACTGCGATTTTTTAATCAGATATTCGACTTCAGATCCCAAGACTTATAGAAATTTATAGGCATTATAGGAATGCTTTTCCACTGAAGAAATGGTCGAGATAGTCCAAGACGTTTAGAAATAAAAATTAGTGTTTGGTAGTGCCCCTGTTTCCTCTACTTAGATTTATAAATAATTTATATTTTTATTTCGCTTTCGTCTATTAATTTTTTGAATCTTTTTCTGAAGTCAGCGATTTCTATCTACCCAGATATTTTACCACCCTTTCAATCAATTTATGCAATATTTTCGAATTCTTTGTGCATTATAATCTTGGTTTATCAAATTTTCTGACAATTAGGTTTTCAAAAAATATTAGTAGGGAAAATAGGAAGAGAGCAATTTAATATCAAATAATAGATAATCACTCAATTAGTCATTTTAGAAAAATGTTTTTGAAAAAAATCAAAAAAAATAAGCATTAATTAATTATAATTAAAAATATTTATGTATTTATTTTAATAATGTGAATGAGCTCTTAGTCGTTAACATTGTCAATTAATTAATTATGTAAAAAAAAGGTAAGTGCCAAAACAAATTTATTTTATTATAGACAGCCAAAGTAGACGCAAAGATTGTCAGAGGATATTTTCGTTCAGGAATAGAAAAAAACCATAATCATTTACTTTTCACAGCATACAATAAACCTTCAACATAGTAAGAGTGGTTTATTTTAGGGAAATTAGAGTCTTATTTTTTCGCAAAACTTTTTTCAATAAAGTTTATTTGTTGGAAACCACGTGTAATAGAAAATTAACCCTTTAAAAATGATTGAGTCACCGGTGACAGAGATTTTTTTTTACAAATTTCCTACTATTTGCTAGTAGATACGCTTAAAATTTATGAATTTTCAAATTACTGCATTTATCAATGATTTTATTATTTTTTCATATTTCCAATTTTTTTTAAAATCCTTTTTTGGGAATAGAAAATACAATACTCATGCATAAAATTTTTCATTAGAAATGTATCATTCATTGGTATCGTCAGAAACATTACTAAAAAAAATATGTCAGAAATTTTTTAATTCCAATGTCTACTTCACATGGCAATGAATTAAAAGAAATTGTAAATAATATAATAACCCATTTGTTCTTAAAAGATTACAGCTTTTCGTTATGTAGTTAATCTTGGAAGTATTTATGCCAGTATAAAGAATTCAGTGACCAATGCATGAAAGCTTATCTCCACGATCCTTTCACAGTATAGAGCAATGCAAGAAAAAGGGCGAAATTATATATACTTCATTTGCCTATATGCATCCTATCTCTTAGATTAGATTTAATCTTTTATTTTTCAGTGAGCGCGTCGAAATTCATCTATGATTGACACAAGGGAAGGGATATCCACCCACGCCATAAGTTATGACTTTCTGCTTTTCATTTAAAGTCATTCACTCAAACTTATTATTATCTTGTGTAATATTTAAATCCAATACATTTGTGTTTTCTAATATATTGTTTCATCATGCTAAATCCTGAAATATCAAACGTTACTAAAAGAAAGAAAAAATGCTCTTCTGTATTTGTCAAGAAAATTTCCTCTGATATTTTACCATGTCTTAATTTAATCCTCAAACAATAATATTGTCGCACTATAATGGGAGTAATTGGGATTATTCTGTCGTCATCATATTTTTCCTTTTCTTTCAAATGTTATACAAGTCTCCTGCAAAGCCATGTCTCAATGAATTCCCCCGCATTTTCAACCAAAGATATATGTATATGTATATACCTACATGAACAAGAAGGCAAAGCCCTATCATTGGGTATGGCATACCTTTAACAAACATCCACCCCTGTATGAGAGGATTGGATCGTGTTGGAGTGCAAGCAAATAGTAATAGAAGATAAATAAATAAAAGAATAGCATCGTTTTACCAAGAACCCCACCATAATTTTCCAATGTAATGCCTTGGTAAAATAGTCATCTTGGGAATTGTGATATGTGCTAAGGACGACAAAAGGGGAGTGCAGGCCAAAAAAGGTAGCAAAATATTCTTGCACTCGAGAATGAAAATGGAATAAACAATCATATATTGATCCTAACTTTTTTCTTGTTCCTCTTTTGCACACAGCAACTTCATTTAATCCGGTGATACAATGATTTTGACACCAATCTAAGATTATATTTTTTTAAGTATACTATTCTATTCTTAAATTGAAATTGCTTTCATCTCGATCGTAACATCATGGTTTGCATAACAATGTTACATTAAAACTAATAACGCATAAATGAGAGAGTGAATTTAAGGCGCGCTTTCCGCCTTTTTCAGAACATGTGTTCGATGCAATTTACAGCAATTTTACATGACCATCTCATATACGATTAATGCGAATATTTAACTTAACTCTTAACTATCTCTAGCGCCAGTGCTCCAATGTCTTAGCAAAAAAAAAAAGAGTAAACCATATTGTTGCTAACAGTAGCACAAGAGTGGCATACAAGAAATGATACAATGTTGCGCATCGATCATTGAACTATAGAAGCGCGTCATTTTTTTCACTGCCAAAAGTAAAATAAAAAGAGAAAGAGAGTTTTTTTTTTTAAAGAGGAAAACTGTGTAGAACAATACAATAATTTGTGTTGAAAACCACACTCCGTGATATTTCCCTTGAGAGTCACTAGCTGATGATGATGATGTGACCAACACAGCAAATTTCTCTATTCGCGAATTTTGCAACTGTACTTTTTATGCTACCTTCTATTCGCGGTACATTTGAGGGATACAAATTGCCATCACCATGGACACTATACACAAAATCCATCATACAGCACAAAATGTATGAAATGTGGCAGGAAATCAAAACTACGCGGAGTCAATCAAAGGTGAGAAGCGAGAAAGAGAAAAAAATTTCTAATCTTAATTGTGATTCTTATAATGATTGCTCTCTTCTCCTCTATATATAAGACTCTTTCTTTTACCTCTTTTGCAGATATTCTGACCGGTATGGTTTCTCTCACACAGCTCTCATTTATTCCTCGTTATGTATCAGTGAAGTTACCTGATTTTACGTTCCAATTGGCGAATATTCGCCCATAAGACAAAACGTCTTGTTAATATATATAGTTATAAAGTAAAAATAGCTCTCAATTGTGCATGGTCACTTATTACAAATTTTTCTCTTTTTCAATTTATAAAACTCTTTTTTTTACCTCGAGTATTTTTTTTTTACTTTCACAATTTATTAATTTGTTTAAATACCACTTCTATCTATATTGAGCTTCATAAAGCTAAATTATTATTAAGATATCAATCAATTGTCCTCTTAATACTACGATAGAAAGCGATAAAAAAATATTCGTTATTTTATTGCCACTTTATCATAGTTAATCTCACTTAATATTTAATTTGAAGAGAATTCAACATGATAATTCCTTTTATTTACAAACATTTAATGCAATATGACCACATCATAACTTGAAATAATTTTAGCAATATTTGGTCAACACAATATGGCTGTAACTCTTTTTATTGTTCGAACTTAAAGAGAAAGCACTATTATAATCCATTTTTCTTTTAACTTGTCGCAGTCCTGAAGCTTAAACGGTATAAAAATAAAGATATCAACTTGCAGTTTTCGGTAAGCCCCAATAACCAAAAACAATATCTCCAGAAGTTTTTTTCTCTTTCCCCCTATACCCCTCCGAAAACCATGTTTTTTATGTTTATTTCGAAAACGGTTGCTACGATTTCTTTTATTTTTGGATATGTATTGGGGGTGGTCTAGGCAAACATTTCGTCCAAACATACCTATGACCTAAGAAAATCTCCATCTTGAATTTTTCAATTTCAAAGTTTAACTACTTTACAGGGCATATTTTTCAACCGATTCGATCAAATTTTATTTTTCGGAAAGGTCTAGAAATCAGTAATGAATCGATAAAATATCCGTAAATGACTTATCTTTCTCGTATTTACATTTTTTTATACGTATACTTGTAACTCATGCCAGAACATTCTAAAATACGTATTTCTTTACAAATTTACGATTTTGAAATGCTTTAATGATTTACGAATAAATTTAATCGCCATAAAACCAGGAAGCACCAAAAGGCAATGCGAAAATATAATTCACGAAGAGCTCTATTTCGTGAGTTTGAGCATTCCGCAAAGCTAGGACGCTTTGTCATTTTTTTCCATTAATTGTAATTTATTTAATAACCCTCTCACACCGAGCGATAAATCTTTATTATTATTAGCCGATATTTTAAAGTGGATTCCTGCAATACTGTATAGAGTGAAATAATATAGTACAATACTATATACATTGTTAAGTACCTTGAGATGGTTATTATAAGGTAAATCTTTCTTAAATGTTTGAGGCAGAATTCAGTGAAGAATTACATTGCAACAGAATTTAACAACATTATAAAGTCAGAATTTAAGATATTTAATTTATTTTAAAAAAATATATATAAGTATATTTCGTAAATTTGCTCTATAAATGTTTGTGAATTCCCACTAGGAACTTACAAAATGCTAACCTTAGAAAGTTCGTACTTTTTTCACAAACATTGTTCATAAACATGAACACTTCTCATGTATTATTTGTTCTATTCAAATATTTGTTTGTAATTTTTTGTCTGGCAAAACTTTATGAACAAATGACAAAATTCTACGAACATTATTTGCGTATTTATATATGTGTATTTATGAGTAAGTGTGTAAGTATTTGTGTAAGTGATCAAGTTACAAACAATGTTTATGAATTAAGTACAAACTTCTACGAACTTTTTAATGGGTTTATACGATTTGCAAAACATTTTGTAAGTCCTCAGTGGAAATTCAAAAAACATTACGAACAATTTTAAATTTTTATTTTGTGTATACTATACTAAACAAATTTTGACATAAGTCAAAATTTGTTATTTACTCCAAGATAATATTATTTCTGGGCTTGAGTTCTAGAATGGTGAAAATTTAACAGCTATCCGAAATCCGGATGACAAGATATTCATTTTTTCGAGAAAAAAAAATTAAAATCAAAATAGCTCTTCTAAAAACTATTTATAATACAGCTTAGTGTAGTATAGAACGCAAACATCGATAAGGTCAAAGAAATTTAATATTCTTGATCAGGGTCAAATTTTATCGTCAGTTAGAACAAAGAACAATAAAATATGGATTTCGAAAGAAAAAAATTAAGTCACTTATGCCCTAAACATACTTACGACTTAAGCCGAGCGGCGACTTAGTGAAAAGTGATAGAAATGTGGTTTAACCATTGTTTCTAATATAATTACGCTAAGTCGT
The DNA here is from genome assembly GCF_024763615.1 of Phlebotomus papatasi. Lineage (NCBI taxonomy): Eukaryota > Metazoa > Arthropoda > Insecta > Diptera > Psychodidae > Phlebotomus > Phlebotomus papatasi. The sequence goes on along the minus strand of NC_077222.1, from coordinate 45,073,034 downwards.
CTCTCGGCTAATGCTCAAGTCTGTCAAAGCCCTTACAGTTCTTGGCATAGACTAAAAAAATATCTATCTATTAGCTGAAAATATTATCTTGAAACGATAACCAGAAAAACTCATTTTCGTCGATTTTGAATTCTTCCTAAACAATTATTTCTTTATTTTAATAATACCACGGTGCTCACGGCACTATATTAAATACTTTAACAGCAGTTGTTAGAATATCTATAAATATCTACCTCTATGTAATATCTTTTTTTTACAGTAAATGTCTTATATTCCAATTGTTTTAAATTTAGGGAAGAGCGGGGCAGAAGTACCACGGATATAATTAGTTAGTGGCATCTTATATTTTTCTTTAGATGGAATTTGAGAAAATCATCATTAATTTGAAATAAATACCTCCTTTTCCATTAATTGAAATATTTATCAGCCTGATGATACTAACATTTTTTATACAAATTCTACGCAATGAAAACTTTCATTTGCTAGCTAATCTACCCCGGTCTTCCATACTAATGTTTTTTTTCTCTACCCTATAGCAGAAGAGCTAATTTGAACAATATCTAGAACTAATCTTTAACACTACGATTGCTTCATATTTTAAACTTTTAATATTCATGAATATTCATTTAAAAACATTATTAAAATGTGAATAAATTGAATAAATTGTTGGAATATATATATATATATATGGGCCGATCCATCTCAAGACGACCGAGAAAATCGCAAATCGCGGGTTCATGGTCTTATATGTTTCTGAATTTTACATATGTTAAAGTACACGATAAAATAATATACCCCTATTTTTTTTTCGCTCAAAAAAATTCCTGGCCGGAGACACATGGCGTCAAAAATGGCGTCTCGCGCTTCATTCGTCAATTGAGATTTTTGGCAAATATTTCAAAATGCTCTATCTCGCGAACGGGTTGAGATTTTTTCTTACTCTTTTTTTATTTGAAAGATAATTTTATACTCTTTAAAACGATATACTAGTTTTCGTATTATCTGTTCAAGTTTTTTTGTAACCGTCTTTTAATTTTTTTTTTTGAAAAAATTTAAAAATTAATTTTTCTCAAAAACCCCATTCTCAAAAATTTTCATTTTTTTACCGTTGATCAGTAACATTAAGTACTACATTCCTTGAAAAGGCGAGCGTCCACTTTTGCGCTTATTTTTTTAAAAAAATATTTAAATTTTAACAACATTTTCAAAAAAGGAAAAATATCAGTTAAACTCAAAATTTTGAGTTCATTTTTTCAGGGAATACAGTACTCCACAATTCTTATATACAGTTAAAAAATCAAAAATTTTCGATCTCCCGTTTTTGAAAAAAAAATTTTTTTGATTTTCAAATAATAATGCCTTTTATCACCGTGGACAGCTCACTCCGAAGAAGTTGAAAAATGGGTGACACCTTCAGTTCTCCAATTTCCCGTTTTATAATACTAAATGAGCCCTCATCAAGGCTTACAATAGTGAATTGAATTTTGGGGGTAAAGAATCGCGTCGAACTAATTTTTCCATTTCGACCACCGAGAACAGTTTGCTCGACGCGATTCTGTACCCCCAAAATTCAACTCACAATCGAATTTTCACGCATTTCGAGGCCATCTGTAAAGAATCTCAGCTACCATAAGCTTAAATGGGCTTAGCACTGGTAATTTTTATGTGATTCTCCGAGACATTTTCTAAAGGTCGCAAAAGAATAAAGATTAGAAAATATTCTCTAGTGATGTCTTTTTTTTCAAAAGCTTATGCACGGAGAATCTTATATATTTTTTTCTACATTTTTTTTTCATTAATATCTCGCAATACCAACTCTGATTTTCTCACATAAAACAGTTTAACATTGTCATAATTTTTCCCAATCCCATTCTTCAAACTATCACACATAAAGTGACAACAAGCAAATGACAATAAAACTATTAAAAAAGCAACTTTTACAGTATAACAATTACTATTAAAACCAAACGAAATGTCCCCTCAAAAAGGGAACAAGGGAAGTCTTTGGATTTCTAATTTCACTTGCAATCTCACTGCAATAAAAATTCGCATTAATTTATGCATCAAGGCATAATACCGTAAACAAATAAAAGAAATATTTCTTCTTTTTTTTTCGTCGAAATAGCTTACAATACTTCAATTTCACTAATTAAGTTTTCTATCAAAATAACACAGAATATCATTATTATTTTCATCGCATGTGTTCGTGATTTTCATAAACACGATGGATTGACCTTAAGTGTCTTTTAATTTTTTTTTTATTATATCACAAAATGTTTTGCTTTATAGATTATTAAAGATCTTGTAGTGTGGTGATAAAAAAGCTTTCGATGACAAAAAGACAATTTCATTGAGAAAACGTATTAAAAGCCAAAGGGTTATGATGAGATTAATTATGATCACGTTTTGGAATGATTCACCAATTAATCATACATTACAATTTGCATGAACTAAAACACTTGTCAACAAAGTAGATCACTTTTTACCATTTATTTCAAAACTTAAAAATAAAAAAAAATATATTGAGTTGATAAAAGATTAAAGTTCTAGTGTGAAGTCGTCTTCAGACTAGATGTTAAGAGCAAAATCTTTTTGATCAGTAAAAAAATCAAATTCGGTCAGTAAAAAATTAAATATGGTCAGTAAAAAACTTTTAAAAAAATCAGTAAAAAATTAAATTTGGTCGGTAAAAAGTCAAATTTGGCCAGTAAATAAAAAATCAAATACGGTCGAATCAAATTAAATCTGTTTTATGTTTTATGTTTTATGTTTTATGTTTTATGTTTTATGTTTTATGTTTTATGTTTTATGTTTTATGTTTTATGTTTTATGTTTTATGTTTTATGTTTTATGTTTTATGTTTTATGTTTTATGTTTTATGTTTTATGTTTTATGTTTTATGTTTTATGTTTTATGTTTTATGTTTTATGTTTTATGTTTTATGTTTTATGTTTTATGTTTTATGTTTTATGTTTTATGTTTTATGTTTTATGTTTTATGTTTTTATGTTTTTATGTTTTATGTTTTTATGTTTTTATGTTTTTATGTTTTTATGTTTTTATGTTTTTATGTTTTAATGTTTTATGTTTTAATTTTATGTTTTAATGTTTTATGTTTTATGTTTTAATGTTTTAATTTTATGTTTTATGTTTTAATGTTTTATGTTTTATGTTTTATGTTTTATGTTTTATGTTTTATTTTATGTTTTATTTTATGTTTTATGTTTTATGTTTTATTTTATGTTTTATGTTTTATGTTTTATGTCGCAACTACTAACTACTAATTTCTGACACTACAATTGTGAAATTAAACAGTAGGGTAAGTGTGCCAAATTTCGGCATAGTTGCATGCAAGCGCAAAAGTCTCACTGGTAATTCTAAGAATTACTGATGTTCAAAAAATGTTCTGTAAGACAAATTCGAGACGTTAGAGAAAATTCGAGGATTACAATAGGTGTGATTACTACTTTCTGATTTGTTCAGTGATGTAACTAGACTGCTTATGGTAGATGTGATTCTTTAATTTGTCACTTCGATGTATTTTGAGTATTTCTCATTCAATTTTTCTTGTTTTAAAGTAGAACTTCCCACATTTCACATTAAATTGGTGGCTGGTCATTTTTGAAATCAGTTACGTGCGAAATATGTTGTGTAAGACCAATTGGAAGTGTTAGAGAAAATCCGAGGATTACATTAGGTGTGATTATGAGAGAATCACACCTAATCAAGCTCTTAACTGTCAGAATGCAGGGAAAAAATGGTTTTCCGAGTGTCAAAAAACATGTGTTAGAAAAATAGCTTAAAATTGATTTTTAATGCGTGATACCTCCTACAAATGGTGAAAGCAAGTAGATGAAACTTCCATCTAAGTAGTGATGCCCAAAATTTTTCTGTCCGGTGTAATGTTTTCGGGAAAACTGAGGCCTACAGAGGTGGGAAAAAGTGGTACGAAGCTGAGTTTACCAGGGCACCTTCGTAAAAAATGCCGCTACATTTTCATTTTCCTGTAGAGGAAAATCCAAGGACTTCCAGGAATTTTGTGAGGCAGAATTACGAACCCAATAAGTAAGAAATTTTTTTGATATAGTGATATAATTAATTCGGTGTGTGTGGCATTCAGTAAAAAAATCTTAAATCTTGGACTCCTTTTTTAGTACGAATCTTCAAAACCTTCCCCATACACTAATTTGATCTGCACTTAGGAACTTACAGTCTAAATTGTAATTCACCATTAATGGTATATTGTTGAAGGAATAAGCCGTATAAATTTAATTGAAGCTTTTTTTCGTTTTTCACTCAATCTTAATCCATTTAGGGCGAGTAATATTATGGGGAAAAAAGAAGATAAAATTTCTCAGTGAGAAAAATTATAAATTGACGGTGCAACAATTTAAATGATAAATAGAGCATACAACAGTACTAATTGTTTGGTGTCCACACATATATTCAAGAGATTACCGATTATGCTCTCCCCAAAGCCACTCTAAAATAATTAGTGTATGAAATTTGTCATATTGATCTCACTTACCTGTAGCTTTTTGCGCTGCCATGTTGTATACAGTTATAGCAGCATCATCCTCCTTCACATGATCCCACAGGCCATCACTAGCCATTATTAGAAAGTCCTCATCGCCATCCAATGGAATGGACATTATTTCCGGTTCACTCGTCACATAGGGTTTATAGTCGACGTCACCGATGGCTCGTGTGATTGCTAACTGTCCATTAACACGCCAAACGCCATTAAACATTATACAAGCACCACCTTGTCTAGCGATTCTCCTCTGCTCAGACTAATTCAATCATAAATATGAAATAGTTAAAATATGAATGGGAAATTGAAGTGAAATTGCTAAATGTACCTCATCATCGGCCTTATGGGGTTTAACAGTTTGGAAAACTTTTCGATTTTTAACTAAAAGTGCCTGAGTATCTCCAACCCAGCCCACATATAGACACCTCTCCTCCGGCCGATGGAGAACACATAGGGCTGTTGTACCACCTTTTAGTGTCTGCAATTAGTCAGTGAAAATTAAATATGCACATATTCAATTTACCAAATGAAATACTGCTTTTGCTGCAAAAAAAAAAAATTATATGTATTACTCACTCTATACTCATTCTTTTGGATGAAAGTTTTATCTGTGCGAACAAAAGCATCCTTAATTGCCTCAGCCGGTGAATTGGGATAGTAAACACTGTCAGAGAGATGGTAGTGAAGATGGGAAACACTGTAGGCTGCTGCATCGAGCCCACCATGTCCATCAAAAATAGCATAAAAGCCCGTTCTCTGTGATTCATTGACTTTAACATCAAACAACCCATTGAAATCATCTATCACCACATGACGATCCTCCATAATCCTCCGACCATTCTTCACAGCATAAGCCTCATATTTTGGTGGTAGTTTCGATGGATTTATCCGTGGCATCATCAAATCCAATGCTGCGTTATCCAGCGCCTTCAGACACACCTCATCCACCATCGCAGTGACTGATCTCATCAACTTAATTGGTTGATAAACTGAAATTGGGCAAAATTAAAAAAAAAAATGCCCACTATGAGGACTATAATTGGGCCAATGAACACATACATTTCTTTTCGGGATTATAGCCACAGACATCTGGCGATTTCTGGCATTGCTGCTTAATTCTCTCAATAACGGCTCGGACTATTGGATTGAGCAGAGTCGATGGACAATTTCTGCAAATGAACACAGACATGCATTTAAATTTTATTTACCCACTTAATGGTACTTTCTGTATTCCAAAAGATCAGAGCTGCAAACTTGCTTTGAACACTTTCTAGTAGACAAAAAAAACCAAGATCTTCAATTTCGTTAAAAAAAAGGGATGGTAAAATGTTTCAGCTTTGTGGAAAGCTCACGAGATACAGCTCTCCGTGAAATATATTTTCGCATGATTTTAGTTAAAAATAGTTCATTTTGAAAATTGGTTACAAAGATTTCATATTGCAATATTCTTGATATCAATAACATCGTTACGCACAAATAAAAAGGTATAATTCGAAAAAAATAAATCACTTACGGTTACTTGACTAATTCATTAAAGATTGGGACCTATATATAGGGTAAGTGTGCCAAATTTCGGCATAGTTGCATGCAAGCGTCAAAGTCTCAAGTTTGAAATGTAATATTAGGTGAGATTCTTAACAATCTCACCTACTATAATCCTAACAAAATTTCATGTTCTCCGATCGCGCTCAAACTTGGCCAAAATGTGTTTCGTCACTTCCTGATCACGAATATATGGGGGGCTAAGTTACGTTCCCTGCCGGCCGGCCGCTCTTTGGAGCTTAATAGCTCCTAAACTAAAAGAGAGATCGATTTGTGGTTTTCGGCAAAGGTTATACATCGTATGAAAATTACAACTTGGTGCATTGACCCCCCACCTCCCACCCCTCCTTCCGCCATTTTGAATACCCCCATTTTTTTGTTTTCTCAATGGCTCCGCTCCTATGGCATCGATCGGGCTCAAATTTTAGTACGTTATAGCTGGGCCTTAGGGCTTTCGATCAATACCAAACTTAAGGTCCCTCGACCACCCTGACCCGAGCAATAAGAGTCCAAAAAACAATTCGTCAATTAAATCAGCATTTGTCGTAACTTCATTTTTGCGATTTTGGGATTTTAGAATTTAGAAAACATATTTAGAATGGGCGTAATTTTGTTTATTAAACTCACTTGAGAAAAAGAAACATTTATAGGCCCATTAAAATTTATTTTAAACAAAAATTATCGTAAGTGCCCTTAAATAATAAAAATTTGTCAGAATTTGTCGTAACTTCCATTTTTGGGGAAGTTACGACAAATTTTCATACAAAATTTACTCTAATCAGCATTTGCCGTAACTTTTTTAGCTCGCTTGCGTGACTTGTAATTTGCAGCAAAAATTTAATATTTCTCATTAAAACGTTCACAAACTCTTCCAAGTATCCAAAGACAGTGCGAATAATACAACATTAAATCATTTTAATTCGATATTTGTGAGAAAAAAAGTGAGGAAAAATCCCTCCCCATCTGTCATTATTTCAAAACAAAACAAGCGATGCGCCGCACAAAATTTATTCAATAAAATTTATAAAATAAAAGCTTTTAGTGACAAGGACCACAGCTTAATTGACTAATTTAGTGAAATAAAGGCACTCATTATCACTAGAGTAATTAAAATTGATATAATGTGTTTTTGAAAATTGTCGTAACTTCCAGAATCTCCATACATTAGAAGTTACGGCTTTATAAATGATGTAAGTTACGATAAAATATTACTGTGTTTCTTCTTACATATTTCTCAATATTGCAGCTTTTAAATAATTTTATAAAGATTTTCTCGAGTTAACTTACAGTTTATTAGTCCCAATTTTATTATTTTTACTCAAAAGTATCGCATTCGGGGCTCATTTTTAAGAAAAATAATATTGAACTGAAAATTTGGTCTCCTGAAAAGTTGTCAAAAGGAAGTTACGACAAATGCTGATTTAACTGACGAATTCTTAAAATGCCCATAACTCCGGTTCTAATTATCAGAATTTAAAAAGTGAGGGCGTTTTGGAAAGCTCTCATGAAATGCCACTTCCCCTTCTAACATCACAAGTTGATAAAACCACCGCTAGGGGCGCTATTTTTAAAAAGAAAATTTTTCAATTTTCTAAGTTAAATAACTCAGAAATTCCTTTATACATCGGGCTGAAATTTTAGTATGTTGTAGCCCTTGATTATACCTACCAAACAAAAAAAAAATACATAAGTCGATCCATAACCCCTGACCCGAGCTATAAGGGGTTAAACTTCGAATATTGACCGGCCTTTATCTCCGGTTCTAATCAACATAGCGACCTAAATTTTGGCTTTCTGGTTTCGTCTCGATGAGCACTTTCAGATGGAAGTTGAAAAAGTCACCACAGGTGGCGCTGCGATAGCGTCAAAATTTATCGAAATTCAAACTCATTTTTCTCAAAAATTCCTTTGTGCAAGTTAATGAAATTTTAGAGTGTTGTAGTCCAGCCTAGGACGTTTCCAAACTGGGGCGTAAACAGGGCGGAGCATTCTCATACATTTTCCGTACAAAAATGTGGTATATTTTTTCTTAAGCGGTTTTTTAGTTTTGGTATAAAACCAAATGCAATCATTTTAAAACTTTTACCAAATGAAAGAGTATCTAATGTTTTGTTATTAGCACAAAATTTATAATGATTGCACGAGGATAACAGTTCCTAAAACCTTTATGAAAAAGACGTAAAATTCGCAATTTTTTGAATTTTTCTGACAAATTTTCTATCTGTAACACCAGTAAAATCTTAAATTCAATAAAAATATATTCTCTGTACATGTGCCTACCATTTCGTGTTATATTAATTTTTGTGGGATCTAAAACTTAAAAATTATAAAGAATTTAAGAAAAATGTACAATTTCTGAATTAAAATGCTCCATCCGTTAGTTAATCATCCTAGGGCGTAAATGTGCTGTGGTTTCAATAGAACCGGAGATATGAGGGGTCAAAGTTCACAAAATTAAAAAATTCATACCTGCGGTTCTATGTGACCGATTTTGATGGGTGAGGGCTTAAACGAAAGATCTTCGCGTGAGATCTTAATTCAAAGATCTCACCAAATGCTACAACTTTCTAGAACATTTGAACTTCGTGGGACCAACACCAGGGGCGCCACAGTCAAAAAACCAATTTCAAAATCACATAACCTCAATTATCTCGACTGTCGCTGAACCGATTTTGATGATTACTTCAACATAATTGTAGAGGACATTTGTCTCTATATTTCGTCAATACATCATTTTTCGATCAGATAATGCGATCTGTCCGATTTTGCCGTTTAAGTGTGAAAAAATTGATTTTTCCCATAATAACGCTTTGAAACCACTCAGATGCCAATATGACTGCCTCTACTCCACCAAGACACTTAAAATAGGGTTTTAAATGGAAAGTCTCACAAAATACAACAATTCTTTCATATAGTTGAAATTCACCAAATGAACACTTGGGGCGATCTGATCGAAAAAACGAGTTGAGAAACAAAAAACCGCGCTTATCTCGGCTTCTGAGTAATCGATGAGATCATGTTCTATGGCAAAATTATAGAGAACTTTCTGGTCTACATTTCACCCATATATCACTTTTCTGCCAGTCCATCCAAATCCTTCATATTTTGGTTTAAATACAAAATTTGTATAATTTCACGAATTTGATTCAAGATAACTGAATGGCGTCCCCCAACTTCAACTCTAAATCGAATTTGCAAGCATTCCGAGTTAGCTCACATTAAGAATCTCACCTACAATAAGCCGGTTAGGATTATCCCTTTTAAATACAAATTGATTTTTTTTATTCTTTCTTCTGAAAGACTGTTGCTTGGAACGTTGTAAAGAGTTTACCGTCTTTATTTACTCTAAAATTATTCTTAATACATTTCAAAATGAATAAAAATATAGACATAGCTTTGGTGCCCTATTTCGGCCACCCTCATTCTCATAGTTCCTTGCCCTCCGGGAATTCTTCCAACGTCTTTTTCACGACATCTCGTTTGTCGAAGCTACATTTTTTGTCATTCTTTTGCATTGTATTAATCTCTAGAGTACGTAAAATCTAAAAGTTCATGGAAATTTGAGGAGCAAAAAAGGTGGCCGAAATTGCAAGCTGGCCGAAATTTGGCACACTTACCCTAATCGAGTTGGAAATTTCAATTTAAGTAAGTCGGTTGAAAAATTAGCCCTATATGAACTTTGACCCTCAATAATTCAAAATGACGAATTTTCCAGTCATAAGGTATGTATGGACGAAATGTTAACCTAGGGTACCTTCAAAACATATTCAAAAATCATTGAAAAATCTTGGGGCAGAAAAACCACAAAACATGTTTTGGAAGGGAATGAAGGGGGGGGGGGCTGAAGAGAAAAAGGACAGAAGACCGACCGAGATAATGTCCATTTATAAGGGGTGGGGTCACCGAAGGCTGGAAGTCGATATCTTTTATCGTTTGATCTCTAGCTCAAGAACAAACATAAGGCCAAGTAAAAAACTTATTTCTGAAAAAAATATTCAATTATCAATACTTAACCAATTCATTATCGATCGACATGGATGCTAACGGATTCGAAATTTTCACACACCTTTCCAAAAAATCCAAATTTAAATTAAATCGGTTGATAAAAAATGAACACTCGAAAGTAGTTGAGAGAAAAAATTACTTTTTAAAATGTTTCTTTTTGCAAATTAGTAGCCTGTTAGCCGTAGAACTTATTTATGTATTTCGGAAAAATTATTTAATTTTATTTCATATAAAAAATTATTGTTTTCCAAAAGTTGTTCATTTTTCAAGCTTCAAAAGTTTGTTGCCTCATTTGAAAAGTTATTCAAAATGGTCAAACACATGCAACTAACTTAAAATTAACCGGCTATACTTTGAGTTTATGTCATTTGAGAGGCCAATGGTGGGTTTGGACATTTCTAAAGTTGTCTATTGAAAATACATGTATATAAGAGTTGTTTTTCGATAATTCATAATTTAGTTTAAAATGGCAAGTTAAAAGAAGTTAAAGGATATGAAATCGTCCAGATATACTGCCGGAATGAATCTGCGTCGTTAGTTGCTAGATTTTATTCACAATTTTGGCTTCAGATCATCACTATTATATATAAATATATTCACAATTAAACAATACAAAAAACAAGTTTTATTTTCCTTTTCCTTGAATTTAATTCAATTAAATATTGTTTATAAATTATTTTTTCTAAGTCGATTTAAGTAGCATCGAGAGGCTAGTGCAACCCATTGTTAGAAATGTCTCAGGCTCGGCTAACATACTAAATTTTCGTCGAAAGTGGAAATGTGGATTTCGAAATTTTCGATGTCGAAATTAAGAAAATCAATCTTTCGATTATAGCGCCCCTGGCGGTGGTCGCCAGAAGTTGTAATGCTCCCAGGAATTGTGTATTTTCATAAGATCTTTAATTTTTTTACACCATCATCAATGATCAAATTCTGACAACTAGAACGGCTCAAAATAAATAAAGTCTTTAAATTATTATAAGAAGTAGCAAAATTTATTCTTTTATGACCAATATCTCTGGTCAGGGGGTTGGAGAGGGTCAAATTTTTCTTGTTCGAAAAATCTGAGTCCCAGACATTACTTAACACTGAAATTTGAACGATATAGATTATATAGGGGTCAAATTATCGAGAAAACTAATGGTACAAAGTTGTACTGCGTTTTCTCCATTTTGAGATTAACATGTCACTACAAGAAGAGGGAACAATCTATGAAATCGTCGATTCAGCTATTTTATCCTCAATAGTCAAGAAATCGAACAAGATACACGGAATAAATTAGAAACGTTGTGAAAGGTGTGTTAAAGAGGACACTTTTCTGCAGATTCGGAAAAATGAAGAAACAGCATAGATAATGATGGAATTTTTATCAACCTTTGGTAACAAGCATATAAAAGGGAATACCCTCGATCACTTTGCGTATATTAAAGCTATCTTACAGATTTTTTGGAGAGCTTTCCCGCAACTACCAATTCCGCTAGAGAAGTTCTCATGTCTAAAAATAGGGTGGCACAAAGTTGTACCCCCTGGCACAAAGTTGTATGATTTAACGGTATAACTACTTTTGAGCCATAGTGCTCTTGAAAGCCTATTTCAGAAGTACAAAGTTTAAAGAATTTCATATTTGAGTAATAACTGCCACCGCCGTCTTAGCATTGGTGACCAACCTCCAGAGTGAAAACGGTGGAAAACTCTTTCTCAGTTTCTTAAATCTTACATCGATTTTGTCCATCTAACCGATTTTACTCCATTCACAATTCATTTCCTTTTTCTTTCTATTCAGAAATTTTTTTTGCATTTAAATACATTTTTATGGGGGTCTCGTATGAGTAGCATATTTGGTAAGAGTATGGCTTTTAAGGTTTAGTTAGTCGATTATATCCTTGGCTAAACTTATACAGTCTTCACACCTAAGGCTTAGCCACACGGCTTAACTTCTTTAATTTTTTATCAGTCAATTTTGTTTTTTGAAAAGTTTTGATTAGAATTAGATTATTATAGGTAAATATGACTTATTAGATTCTGAAAAGCCAGTAACATTGGTTGTTATTTAGGATTTTCAGATCTTCGGCAACTGGGCTAAACCTCTAATTTGAAAACCGTGTTACAGTTGTGAGTTCGAGTTGCAGGTGCAAAGATCTGACTGTCTGATTTAGACAATTTTCACGCGTCATGTAATATAATAGCAAAAACGTCATATAATGCATCGCCATTGACCGACTCTGTCTGGGGACATGATAAAAGCATCAACACTACAGGGGGAAGCTGTACTGGCTATAATACGGACTTAGCAGATACTTTCACTAAGATATATAACATGTTAAAAATGATTAGGGGAGACTGGGACAAAAAGTCACAAAACGGATATTTTATTTTTTTACAAGCTACTTGAGCGCTTCAAAAATTTCTAATTAGCGCAGTTTTATAGGAAATTTACCGCTCTACAACTTTGTGAAAGTAATTTTCCTCTATTTTGTAAGGAAATACGTTTATCGAGCCAATTTCTAAAAGGAAATTTTGTGACTATTCTCAAAAATAATAAGGCAAATAGTACCAGACATGGGGTATTATCATATTTTGATTCACTTCAATACGGGCTTCCGTAAATTTGAAAAAATACCTAGAGGACATATTTTCATAGAAAATTTATTCATCTATACCTTTGTAAAACACGGTTTTCTCTGCAAGAAAAGTGAGAAAAAGAGAAAAGTGCTTTTCAAGCTATTTTAGAAAAAGGCACACAAAAGACTTCAAATCTTTTGACCAATGCCAACAACAAGCGGCGAGACATGATAATGATGTTTCTCTTCGCCGTGAGACATCAGAAATTGCTTCGCTTTTTTGTTACTTTTTGCTCTATACATTTTGTTACTTTTTACCCCAAGTGGCCATTTTTAATAAAAGGATTTCTGGAAAAAGGAACTTTTGTGAAATTCTAAAATAGATAGCGGATTCGTATTCAAAGAATCCAAATTATTTGGAAAATATTCACCAGTTCATTAATTTTGGAAAATAAGTAGGTAATAATTATTATTTTCTGCAAGGAAAATATTTCAAAAGAAGGGCTAAAAATTTCGATATTTTTTATTTTCTAAATTCCTTGTTCGAATTCTAAGAAACTTACGACATTGAAGAAGGTCTATGGAGGCTGTCTATAGAAAAAAAATTGAGCCGCTATCTTTTTTACCCTGGAAGATATTAAATTTTGAATTTTTCGATTTGTGACTTTGCCCCAGTCTCCCCTCCTACCTTGTCTTGATAAGAATAAGTCTCATATCGCTAAGTACAACAACATAAATTGTCTCTAATGGATAAATTTATATAGATAAATTTAAAGATAAATTTATGTCCATATCGAAGAGTTTTTCCTACACCATCTATTCAATATGGACATAAATTTCCCGAGTATGTAGAGGCCATAACGGCGTTATCACACTTGCACATTAAAATTTTAATGTGATTCACATTAATTGTCGCTTGTGAGCGTCCAAATATGTTATTTGTGTGTTTGAGTCACTTAATATTTGGGGTTTTTCTATTTATTGATAAAGAAGTGGACTTGGCCTGCAAAAATAAGTTTAAATTTACCTAAAGCATAAATATTTTTCACATTAAAAAATTAAAGAGAAAATCGCATTAATTTTTCGCATTAATACTATAAATCAATTTATATCAAATTTTGCGGGCCAAGTCTACCTTTTTATCAACAAATAGATCAAATTTTGAATATAAAATGATTCAAACACACAAATTACACATTTGGACTCTCACCAGCGACAATTAATGTGAATCATATTAAAATTTTAATGTGCAAGTGTGATAACACAGTAAGGGACCGTATTGAAGCAAATTGCTTACGACTAAGAAAAACTGTCACATATGGGCATAAATTTCTCTATAGTGTGGAGAGGCCATAAAAGTAAACAAAAATCTTGTATTTATGTGGATTGTCCAATTTCTTCATGATTTTAGATTTTCTATGATACTTTTAAAGATCTCTAATCTATCGTCAATTATTTTATTTAACTCTGATGTAGAGAATCATTCACTCAAAATTAGCGATTCTCGAGAAATGTATTTTGATGATTCAAGAAATCTGAAAGAAAAGAATAAGAAAAGCTTAAGGTGCGGTCGCTGTGTCATCCTTCTGTTTTATGAATACTTCAGTGTTGAATATCTTTTCCCCTTCAAGACATTACACTTTTTCCAGTTGTAAAACTCCCCCTGGGAGTAAAAATATTTAAATATAGATCTCAATTCCTGCTTTAGTATAGAAAAATAGCTTCAGAGGTGTGTATATTTTTTTGAGTCTGTATACTAGAAAATATTATCTTAAATGCTTTCCTTTAAACAAATCATAAATGAACTTCTTTTTGACTTCGCCCTTTTGGATTTTTTTTTATCTTTGCTGTTCAACTCTCTAAAGTTGAAGAATATATAGTTCTTGTTTAGAATATCTCTTGTAGCCAGTTTCCTACAATTAGCCAGAAACAATTTTTCTGTCTACTCTGAAGAATGGAATTTATCGTTTGGAGAGACGAGAAGATAGCAAGATTATTCTGTGTTCTGAATAATAATTGACTTAGCGGGGCAATGGGCAGCGTAAAACCAGCTGCAATTATTAACATAATTAATTAATATAGAGAGAATCAGTCAATGGAGAGAGAGTGTTCGGAGATATTGTACTGCTAGTGAAAAAAACTGTGAATAATTAGCAGTGAAATTGATGGTGGAGAAATATTTTATTGAATTTTTTTGCTAAAAATTGCAAGATTTGAATTATTTGCGCGCAAACCTCTGATAAAGCCGGACTGCTGTTGAAAGGTTTCTGTCTAATAGGCTCTTCGCAAATAATGTTGTGACTGATAAAAAAATGATAAAAAAGGAGGCAATAAAAGACTTTGGCAAACATATCTCTGCTTGTTTTGAAATTTCAGTTATCGCGGGATAGCGTAATTAGCTTAACTACGAGTGACTGATTAGTCACTCCGTGTTTATGATTGTGTGACCCTCTCTTGTGTTTGTTCTATTCATGATAAATACAACAAATTGTCACTTGGAAGGTCATTTCGATAATTAATTTTAAGATTATTATTATTTTTATTTCGGTTGATCGCAAAAAAGCGGTATACCGTTGTTGGATCTATTTTATCTTTAAATTTTGAGCAAAAACCTTCAGGAATTTAAACATTTTTTAACAGAGACATGGCTACTAAAAAAAATTCTCACCTGCTGGATAAGTATTGCAGAGCCCAGTGAATTATTTCACCATCAATTTCATCCTCCGTCAAATTATAGCTGGATACACGAACTGGCAATGGATCGTTTGGATTAATTGATGCTGCAAAAGTCTTCAAAAATTCACGGTGTTCTTCCCAGTGCTGCTCCATTTCTTTTTATTTAGTGTCCCTTATAAGAATTTTGAGAGAGGCAGCAGTACACTGGATTTTTAAATTATGCA
The DNA here is from genome assembly GCF_024763615.1 of Phlebotomus papatasi. Lineage (NCBI taxonomy): Eukaryota > Metazoa > Arthropoda > Insecta > Diptera > Psychodidae > Phlebotomus > Phlebotomus papatasi. Next base: position 45,057,493 of record NC_077222.1, on the reverse strand, counting down.
CCAGAAACACCTTTTAAATGCACATTTGAAGGGTTTAACAGTGTCACGCACAATCAAATTGGATCTAAAGATGCGCACAAGGGATTACTTGATCATAAAAACAAAATGCATTAAAATATAGTAAAAAAGAAAAGATGCAAAAACAAATATTACAGAGAAGCAAAAATTAAGAAACTCTTAAGAATATATCGTTGTAATGTCCAGCCGGGAGCTACAAGAGGCGGCAATGTTGCCCACTTTATCTTTCCTCTTTTCACTGTTTTCTGTGGCAAAAAGCACTCTAATTTCACAATACTGATATGGGGTTGTACTTTAGACAATTAATTGCACTAGATTTTTTCCTTGAATCACACTTTTTACACCGAAACAACGAAAATTTTCTTGGAATGCAAAAAACTACTAACACCTCTAGAGTCACGGTGAAGTCCAAAAGCACCCAAAAAGGTGACAGCAAGAATCAAACGTCAATTTGGGTCATATTTGAAGTAAAGCCTTCTTCGATCGCGACTTTTATGATTCCTTTGTTAACAATTTGCAATGAGTATGCGAGTATGCCTTGTTTTGTTAACAACACGAATTGAAAATAATATATTTATTTGATATTCAGAAAATAATAATTTAAGAGAACAATTATATATTTTTTTTATTTATTCTCTAAAAAAAGGAAAATTATTTTACTGTTCCTTTCCGCGTATCACCTTTTACTTCATTGCAATAGCTGTTGCTGTTAGTACAAAAGACATCAATCTTTCGTTTGTGTGTGATGTTTACAATTTTATTTTGGGAAGTAAATCGAGCAAAAAATTAGGAATTTTGTGAAAAATGGACTTCAAATGTGCGCGTGGTAATATGAGGGGTCTGAAAAAGTGTCCGTCTTGCAACAAGTATAATGGGCTTCGAGCGAAAGGATGTCGAAACCGCGAATGTGCGCTGAATTTGAAAAACAAACCTCAAAATGCATTCTTTTTGGATGCAGTTGCTCTTTTGGGGCCCGAGGATTCTCGGTTGTACAGTGTCAAGACCAAGGAAAGGTGCCCAGAGAGTGTAGATACTCGGAGTTTTGTAAAGATTACGGATAAAGTAGTGGAATCTGACGAGACTGCCTCCATTATCCATCGGAATGCAATTTGTTTTGTAGACACTTGCAAGTATGACTCCAAGGATGACGATGTCACCTGTAAGCACGTAAAGGAAGCTAGTGAAACGGCAGTGGAGGCGATTAGCCTAACAATTAAGAGAGAGACACTGTACTCCATCACTGTGATTCCTGATGCTGAGAAGCACACAATGTGGCAGGAAGTTTCAAAGTCTACAGCCTGTCCGGTGGTCCAGAGGATTAATAAGAAGATTTTTGTGGTCAGATCAGAAGGAACAGCCACTGGGTATGTTCACTGTGAACTGTCCAGAGATGACGGGGGCTCGCCATTCTACTCCTGCAGCTGCAAAGTCATCAATATCCTCTTTGATCTCAACAATACAATCGTGATGGAGAAGGAAGTGTGCAGGCACATGATGCTTCTGTCAGCTGCTTTGAACAGCGACTCTCGCCTACAGAATCTCCATAAGTCGCATCTGGATCTCATGAAGCACATCTACTCCACAGCTTACCAAGTTCCCAGTACTTCCCAAGGTACAGACATTGCAGATCTTGGCACAGAGATTGAATTCATCTCGGAGCCTTCGAGAGATGAATACTGTATTAGTGAGAATGGAGGAAATTGGCAGAATTCTCTGGACAGTTTTGTGATTAACAACATGGAACTCCAAGATTGTCAGATTGAACTCATGGATGACTTCCAATTAACTGATCAATTGGATCTCTGTGCTGATGATCTCATAGATCCTCTCAATCCCCCCACATCAACCAGCCTTCTGGACACAATTGTTCCACCCAATGATCAAATCCATTTCCAAACCATCGAGCTCAAAATGAAACATCCGGAACCGAATCAATCCTACTCAAGAGTATCCCAGGCAAAACGTAAAATGCAGAAAATTTTCCAGAGAGCCAAACTCAATTATGATGTTCAAGAGATGGATCACCATGTGGCATTTGGACAATGGCTAGCGTCCGTCGTGGAGAAGATTAATGTCTCGCCAGAATTTAGTGATGTGTCGAAGCCAGTAGAATTAACTTTCAGCATTCACAGTAAATTCTTCAACTGCCTCCACATGAGATTTTCCAGAGATGCTTCAAAGAGAAAGCTTCCCAACAAGTGTCAAGTGGTTGAAGCTGGACCCTATGCTGGTTTTATAGTCAATATCTTTCACTTTTCCAGCAAAGCAGAAATCATGAGGATTTTCGAAAATGAGACGGTGAGCAAAAATAACATTATTTTATAAAACGAATTTTTGATCTATTTCTACGAATATAAGCAACAATTTTTGGGAAATTTGAACAATCTGCTGAAAATGAGTAATTTTCGATTACGGAGGGGTCTTCTAAGAATCATTTTAATGATTTTAATCTCATTTGGTATATTAGATGAGATTCTTAACAATCTCACCTACTATAATCCTACCAAAATTTAATGTCGTCCGATCGAGCTCAAACTTGGCCAAAATGTGTTTCAGCACTTCCTGATCACGAATATATGGGGGGCTAAATTACGTACCCGGCCGGCCGGCCGGCCGCTCTTTGGAACTTAATAGCTCCTAAACTAAAAGAGATATCGACTTACGATTTTCGGCAAAGGTTATATATCGTATGAAAATTGCAACTTGGTGCATTGATCCCCCACCCTCACACCCCACCCCCCCAATCCGCCATTTTGAATACCCCTTTTTTTGTTTTCTCAATAGCTCCGTCCCTATGGCATCGATCGGGCTCAAATTTTAGTATGTTGTAGCCGCTGATTATACCTATCAAACAAACAAAAAATACTTAAGTCGATCCATAACCCCTGACCCGAGCCATAAGGGGTCAAAGTTCGAATATTGACCGGCCTCTATCTCCGGTTCTAATTAACATTTTGAGCTCAATTTTGGGTTTTTGGTTTCGTCTCGACCCGGCCGGAACAAATGTTATACAATATTAGATAAATATTATATACTAATAGGTAGAGTAGGCCTACTATAGTAGGGATAGTAGGCCGATTGTAGACATACCCTCCATATAAAAGACTGTGTCGTTTTACTAGTGGAAGAGACTTTTTGCCAGCATTAGTATTGGTGTGACTGTCGTGTACGTGTGAATCACAATTATTAATTTTATCATCTGATGAGGCAATTTTCTTACAGGAAACGTAATTCTTAAGCTTCATTGGCTACTTTTATGCCTCTTTTCGTATAAATCTTTGCAAAATAGTAAAAAAATTGCACATTTATTTTCGATGTTATTGTGGCAGTGGAACATATCAGAGACACTGTAGAATGAGTGGAACATATCTCGGACAATTACAGAGTACGAATATCATATATTTTTAAATGAAAAATATAATACAAATCGGACTCAGATTTTTGTCAGACTAGTATCATGTAAATATGTTATAACTCCGATTTTGTTCCGGCCGGGGATGAGCCAGTTTCAGATGGAAGTTCAAAAAGTCACCACAGGTGGCGCTGCGATAGCGTCATTCATCAAAATTCAAAATCATTTTTCTCTAAAACGGCATTGTGCAAGTTAATCAAATTTTAGTATGTTGTAGTCCAGTCTAGGACGTTTCCAAAAAAAAATAAAATAGATTTTCTAAAAAAAACGTAATTTCGTTTGTAATTATTGAAACTGTGCTGAAAAGTCTGCAAGAGTCTTAAAGTACGAGTGCAACAACTAACGACATTCGTGAAAAAGCCCCATGAATTTAAGCAATCATCCTTATTCACACATATTTACGATTAATTAGAAAAAAAAAGTTATACTTATCAAATTTATTCAAAGTCAACTGCAATAGCTATGTCATTATTTGTGAGCCATTACATGAATTTGACATTCCTGTAAAAAGAGATGGCAAAGCGTCCCAGCTTTGCGGAATGCTCGAACTCACGAGATAGAGCTCACCGTGAATTAGCTTTTTGTATAATCATTTGGAATCACTGATCTACTAGAGATCAAATTAATTCATAAATCACAAAAGCATTTGAAAATCAACAAATCGGTACTTAGCCGATTCATTACCGATGAAGACCGATGCAGCCGGGTTCTAATTTGCAATACTTTTCTAAAAAAATCCAAATTTAACCAAAAAAAAATGAACCTTCCAAAGTGGTTGAATTTGACCTTCAATAATTCAAAATGGCGAATTTTCCGGTCATAGGTATTTTTGGGCGAAATGTTCGCCAGGACCAGCTCTAAAACATATTCAAAAATCATTGAAAAATCTTGCGCCAATTTTTTGCAAAAATGGAAAAACCTCATTTTTGACCTATTTTTGAGGGATAGGGAACGTACGAAAGGGAAGGGGGAAAAGTAAAGAGGTTATGGGTACGAGATAATGTCATTTGAGGAGGGGTCATCGAACACCGGAAGTTGATATCTCTTACCGTTTATGCTCCAGAACAGTGAGAAGTTGAAGAAAAGTCGATTATAGTCTTTGAGTTCGAGCAGTAAAATTAAGGAAAATTATTATTTAAAAACCTCGGAAAAATTACAGTACAAATAAGCTCTAATAAATTTGAGTGTATATTTGCTCCATTTAATTGTCATAATCGAACTTAAATATATCAACAAGCCTTTTTAGTTTGCCGCCCGAATTAAGAATCTGAACTAAGAGTAACGTAGTCTGAATAAAACGTAATTAGACAAAAAAAAACTTTATATCTAAGCACTCGCACTTCCAAAGACTTCCAAGCACTTCATTTTTACCTGTAGTACACCACTTCCGACCCTAATATCTCCCCCTTGGCTGGTTCAAGAATCTTTGCTATTTTAAATTTTTTAAAATTAATCCTTCAGATCCGAAAGAGACTACCAGGTAGGTAATTACGGTAATTCTTTTGAAAAAGGATGTGATGAATTTGTAGTAAATTAAAGATTATGATTGTTTTACTACAAAAGTCAATTAAATTTTATTTCATCCAATACAATCAATATTTATTTATTCCGTAACTTATAGGTAAGTCTCGAGATCGAACGGTTCTTCAAGTTGAAGTCCGGTAAATACGTGCCCATGAATCAGCAGGATCTGTGCGAGCATCGTGCATTGACTGCCAGTGGAAATGGAAAGTGGTGCCCTGTGAAGCCGACAGAGTACAAGACATTCATCAAGGTGGGCCATCATGAGGGCTCCAGTCACTATCTCACCATCAAGTGGATCGCCGATACTCTACCAACGAGTGGTTATGGTGAGATGATGATTGAATTTGAGGTGGGTCGCATGAAGAATGGACAACCCTTCCATTGAGATCCCTATGATACTTCCATCGATGCCACACATTTGTCCACAATGGTATCCAGAATGAGCTGATTCCACTGAGTCCCATACTCTGATAGATCCGCTTCACGGTACATCAAGAGCTTTTTCTTGCCACAAATGTCCGAACTGAGGTAGTAATAAACAGAAATTTCTAACAATTGACGATTGTTGTTCATCATTGCCCATTCAAAGACACTGAGAACATTAATTTCACTGACAATTTTCCGGATGACACCCAAAAGGGCAGTTTCAATGTCCGACAGCATGTACCGGATAGAGAGCTCGTAGGCTTCGAGAGCGGGCGTCATGGAAAATGCCAAAGGGACACTTTCCAAGGAATCTGATCGACTGAGCATAATCAAATTGAGGAAGTACTTGATTCCAGCCACACTGATGTCTGCAATGTGAATTTCCCTGTTGATGGACTCCTTGAAGTCACTGGTGAGCATTGAGTAGAAAACATCGCTAATGTGCTTCAAGATGTTTTCGCTAAAGTCCACCCTTTGACTATCTTTCACCACAAATGAGATTGCATCCCCATCGCAAGCTGTAGAGTAGTTTTCCTCGTCGTACGTGGGATGGTCAGAATTATCCGTGTCATTGCTATCACAGATATTAAGATTGTTCGCCAGGGCAGTAATGCCCAGGCACGCCTTTTCGCCCAATTCCTTATCGTCCGTCAGGATAATCTCCATGATGGTGTAGAGAGCACTGTGATCCACCAGGAAGGTGTAGAGGAATTTGGGTTCCCGGATAATAAATGTCGTTAGGATTGCCACATGTTTTCTCATCTCTTGCTCCCCAGTGAGCAGATAGTGAGCCAATTCCCCACGTCCATATCCCGATTCTGCAATCCCCGTCAGAGCACTCAGAACTGAGATGCTAATTGATATCATCTCCTGACACGATTGGCAGTCTGTATGATCGTATCCTGTATGCCTGAGTTTGTAAACATCAATGACAAAGTCATTTTGCAGCAATGGAACGAAATTCTTTGTGTCCTGAACCACGAAGTAGAGAATGTTGTTGCAGTAGGCTTGGGGATTAGAGATGAAACGACATGTTTTTATGAGAGCTGTCAAACTCTCCATTTTGGCCAGTTCGGGAGCATGAGGCAGCATCCGTGGCATATCTCGCAGTAGCAGAAGAATTCGCTGAATAGTCGATATCTCTGATTCAATTTCTTTTGTGTCCTTCTCCACCATGGCTTCCAGGAGGGCATTCTCATGTGTCGATGGCTCAATATCAATTAAGCCTACATCGAGACTCTCTGTGGTATTCTCATCGACATCCACCACGGCAATCTCTACAGCTGGCAAATCTCGTTTTTCCTTGGCTCTCCTCAGTGGCATGTCTTCGTCACTGTCACTGCACACGGGCGAGTATGTGGCTGATTCATCGTCAGACTCCAAATCTGTGCTCCGCGGTGAAGCACTCTTGGGTGAGATGCTGCAGAAACTACTCGGACTGCCATGATTGGCATTCATGCCGCTGCTGCTGTTCGGCGAACCCGGTTCGGCGAAATTCGAGCACATGGGACTATTGCTCCTCAAACGCTTCATGATTATGTCAATATCTGAAGCCTTGAACCTCTTCCTCTTGGCCAATTTGATTTCAATGGGCTTTTTAATGGGTACATGATCCACCTTAGCTTCCACCAACTCCTCCGTCAATCTCTTAATCAGAGCCCCAATTAAACCTTCCCGCACCAACAAACATATACTCATCTGGTCATACTTGAAGAATGTAAAACCGTACATGATCATATCCAATTCCTGCCGACACTGAGTCTCCCGGAAACGCTGCAGAAGAATCTTAAGGGCATCGCTATGACGAATTTTTGCTCTATTGCATGCTTCACTGGCCAGTAAGCATATGATATTGACACAGCATCTCACTTCTAGGTCCGTTAGAAAACTGTCAGGATCACCCGAACTGTAGCACTGGAGCAATTCACTGGCCATGGATACAGCATGGGCACATCCCATATCGTATCGCGTAAATTGTTCAAAGGCCAATGCAGACAGAATTGATAGGACTAGAACTCTGAATTGACCCTTGCACAGTGCCATTAGACACTTGAAGCCATTCCCATCGGCATTTATCTGATGATCCATAAACACTTTCTCATCCTTCACCATCATTTGCAGGCATCGCAGGATCCCATTGAAAAGATCACATTTATCAGGTTCCGTTGGTGCAAGAAATTCCTCAGTCTTCATATCTTGTGGCTGATCCTTCCCCAAGACACTATAGTCAAATACATCACTCCGGGCATTCTCAAGATTCTTCACCATCGAATTGAACATTTTTCGGGTACTTTCACGAAATTCCTTCTTGGGATGCATTTTAGCCAGAGCATCTGGCTCTTTGGCAACCACAGCAGTTGGAACTCCAACATTGCGTGAATGCTTGATGAGAATCATCATCATCCTTTTAGCCATTCCATTCTTACAAGTTTCCATTCGGAATGATTGTATTTTCCACAGTTTACTGACAAGACGCACAGCCATAACCAGGGTAGCAATAGGCTTTGTATCATCGAGAATTGTCAAGAGAATACTCGAGACGCCACGGGAAGAAATTGCCTCAGCGATACCATCAAGAGCTGCAATATTGCCCAGAATGCGACAAACCCGGCATTGAATACTGTCACTGGTCATGGTGCTCAGGAGTAAGATCAGAGGAGCAACAACACCCAATTCACCCGCCTGAACAAGATTTAACAAAAAAAAAAAGAAATCTGGAATTAATCTCAACGAGCCCAGAGAACATTTTCCCACGGCTACTTTTGAATCACCCTGTGTTCATATGAAAAATACCTTTTTGGCACATTTCTCCACTGTGCAACAATTCCCAAGGATACTGAGAGAGACATCGATGATTTTCTCATTTGGCTTCTTTATGAGCTCAATGAGGGGGCTGAGTCCCCCTTCTGTGAGGAAAATCTCAATATTTTCACGCGTCTTCACGTCAGTTCGGATTTTCGTGAGAATCCTATAAATTGCCCTATTATCCGCCACTGATGAAAGTTCCTCGATATTTTGCTTTATTATTCGACTCTCCATCCTGCCACCGTGTCGACTAATTCACTAATTTGAGAGATTTTGCACAAAACTGGAAAAAATTTTCACAGATCCGTCAAATTCGGAAGAAAAAAAAACGGGAAAAATGGACTCGACCAAAAAATGTAAGGTTATGTTTATAATTTTATTCTGCCGAAAAAAGGCAATGTGAAAAAATCTATGCGATGAAAACCCTTCCAAAAAGCATAAAATTGGTAATAAAAATACTTTTATGGTGCAGAAATTGAAAGAATAGTAACTGTGGAATTTTTTTTTTGCAGTTGGCATCGCAACTCCGTGAGAGATCAGTGAGTTGTGATGAGATATCTTCAGTGATCACAAACACGGTCCGAAAGACCAAACACCTGAATGCTTTCATAACACTCACAGAAGGAGTATCCCAGAAGCAGTGGCTTGATGCCCAGGAGAGGCACAATGTGGGCAAAGGCCTAGGAGAATTGGATGGTGTTCCAATAGCTGTTAAAGATAATTTCTGCACAAGAAATATCCGTACGACATGCGCTTCCCGGATGCTGAGGGATTTTATACCAACGTACAATGCCACAGTTTATGAGAAGCTATTGAATAGAGGGGCAATACTGATTGGAAAAACCAATATGGATGAATTTGCAATGGGTTCTGGAGCTACAGATTCCATTTTTGGCCCTGTCAGAAATCCCTGGAATGACAGGCACATTTCTGGTGGAAGTTCCGGGGGATCTGCCGTCGCTGTGGCTACGGGAAGTTGCTATGCTGCTTTGGGGTCAGATACCGGAGGATCTACAAGAAATCCTGCTTCTTACTGCGGAATTGTCGGTTTGAAACCAACATATGGCTTGCTATCGCGCCACGGATTGATTCCTTTGGTTAATTCTCTGGATGTACCTGGAATTCTGTCTAAAACAGTCGATGATTGTGCTGCAGTACTCAATGCAATTGCTGGACCTGATCCTAGAGATTCAACAACCCTCAAGAAGGCCACAAATCCTGTGATTTTACCTCCTGGTGAAAAGATTTCCATGCGTGGAATCAAAGTGGGAATACCGAGAGAATATCACAACCCCCAATTGGAAACAAATGTCTTGGAGACGTGGAAGATTGTGGCAAGTCTACTGGAAAATGCTGGAGCTACAGTATCTACAGTTTCTCTGCCGCACACATCTTCCTCAATAGCTGTCTATTCCGTACTCAATGCCTGCGAAGTGGCCAGTAACATGGCTCGCTACGATGGAATTGAATTTGGTCACAGAGCATCAGATGCCACCAGCACGGAAAAACTCTATGCAGAATCAAGAGCCGAAGGATTCAATTGTGTAGTAAAGACGAGAATTTTGTCCGGGAATTTCTTTCTGCTTCGACGGAATTATGAAAAATACTTCAAGCAGGCCTTGAAAGTACGTCGCTTGATTGCTCAGGATTTCGAAAATGTCTTCAAGGATGGATATCATGTTCTCTTGACGCCAACAACTCTCTCAGAAGCTCCAGTCTATGAGGAATTCATCGGATACTCAAACAGGGATCAATGTGCCCTGCAGGATTACTGTACACAGCCTGTCAATATGGCTGGAATCCCAGCAATTTCAATTCCAATTTGCCTCTCATCGAATAATTTGCCAATATCTCTGCAAATCATCGGGCCGAGGCTGTCTGAGAGTTCTCTCCTGACCGTGGCTAAATTTGTGGAACATGCTGTTGACTTCAAACACAGAACATTTTCTTAATAGACACAATTTTATTGACATCAAGACTTTAAGTATCCCGCTAGTGTTCTGCCCATGAAGCTACTCACGAATATCCAGAAGGGAACTGAGATTGCGCCAGGAATGCCAGTTGGTACTCGCATAATTCCTCCAAATGGCATAAAATCGAATTTCTCCTCAAAGATTATCACTGGGGTGTAGCGGTAGTAAATGGAGATGCCCAGAAGGACAATGGACAGGAGAGCCTGAGTTCCATACGGAATCCCAAATTTGATTGCCATTTTTGAGGTGCTATTGAGAATAGCCAGTTCATTGAGCCTCTTTTCGGCCACCACGATTTTTCGCTCAATTCTCACATAGCTTGGGTAGTCATCCCTCATGGATATGCCCCTTAGTTCTCTTCTGTGACTAGCTATTGTGGCCTTGAGCTGGAGTTCTTCTTTGGACTCCGTGTTAATACAGCTTACCACCTGGAACAGGACACTCTTGTACAATTCGCAGAAATAAACAGTAGCAATTTACTTACTGGCTTGGTCAATATGTGGGCAAATGCTAGAATAAAGCTGATACATGTGATGAGGATCAGGAGAAACATTTTTTATTATTTTATTTCGTCCTCTAGGCTGGGCAGGTTCTAAACATAACCTATTAATTGAGTCGTATGAAAATGAGAAACTGAAAGATTTACTTTATTATCGTGATAAAGCATTCCCTAAGATTGAAACTAGAAAGGAATTTTAAGCAATAATATATGCAAAAAACTGAGAAAAATGCAAAATCATAATTCTTTTTGTATACCCAGAAAAATATATTACTTCCAGTGCCTACTGTGCCATCTATAATTTCAACATAAAAACCACTGGAATATTCTTCTAGACACAAACCACCATATTAAGAGGTTTCCAGTGTCTTCTTATTGAATATCCTCTTATTTTGTGATAAAACAAACCATTTTATTGGAATTAATTTTATTTCTTATAAAGTAGAATGTATTAATGTGTATTTCATTTTTTTTTTTGTTGTAACCAATTTACTCCTCCCAATTTAGCAACATAATTTACCATTCTTATTTTTTACTGCCTTGTTCTCCAGCCACTTTTGCATTTTAAACGTTATTACAAACATAAAAATTATGCATTTAAAAAAAAATCAAGAAAATTATCTAACATTTTACCTATTTTTTTTTCTTTTTTATTATTTACAGAACTTTTTTATTTATTCTTGTTGTATTTCCAAGGAAAAACATGATGCAACTATTATCATGATTTGTTTTTCTTTTTCTTTTTTCTTCAAAGATAACCGACAAGCGAACATTTTTTTTCTGTGATAATTTTTCTCCTTGACAAAAGTTTTGATAAATTGATTTTTTTTCATTACTTCCTCATTTACAGTAATTAAAAATGGTCGAGTGGAGACTCGATCATTTTGAAATGAAAAAAAAAGAAAACATGCTTTCGTACACAGTTAATGCATAAACAAACATAAAAAATATAAATATTTTAATATCGCAATATTTATCTGTCGCTCAAGAAATTGCCCAAAAATTACGGATTTCACACAATATTTGTCCCAATCTCTCTCTCTCTCTCTCTCTTCGATCTCTCATCTCCAGAACACTATCAATTTATTTTTTTTTTTTATTTATTTCTTTTATAAGGGGAAAGTCGTGCAATTCCGCTCATGATTTGTTTTTTTTTGATTCAACTTTGAGTGGATAATTTTTTTTATTCTTTAACTACCGTTAAAAGAACACTATCAATTTATTTTTTTTTTTTATTTATTTCTTTTATAAGGGGAAAGTCGTGCAATTCCGCTCATGATTTGTTTTTTTTTGATTCAACTTTGAGTGGATAATTTTTTTTATTCTTTAACTACCGTTGTTTCATTCTGAAAATGGTATTTTTTTTTCACTGTAATTTTATAAAATATACTTTTCACTGTGAAATGTTTCTTTTAAGATCAGCGTTACATTTTTTTATACGTTACATTTTGGTTATCTATTTACCAAAAAAAAAAGCAATCATTATAAAAAAGAAAATAACTTCCACTTCTTGATGATTTGCAAAACAAAAAAAAAAGAAGAAAAAAGAAACACAGAGAGAAGTGAACCGATTAATTTAGCAGACTTTCCATTTCGTAACACTGATCAAAAAATGTAATGTTACTTCTTTTACAATGCTTTAACATTATGTTATTTGATTTCATTATCGAAAGTCTGTTCACTTTATTAGCATGGACAGTTGTCCGAATTCCTTGGACGATTATTTGAACTAGTTAAGCTGATCGGATCGGGGAATTCATTGTAAAGCTCCACCTGAATTTTTTTGAGAAAAAAAATGTTATTTGGGAAAAAAATTTTGCTGGAAATATCAAAGTTCAAGTTTGGAACGCCAAATCCACATTAATACCCTCCTTGGCCGACGTTTCAAAATATGGGATGTCATTTTTCGACTTGCACCACTGATCCGCCCTCTTACTCGACACCTAAAAAGCAAGCAGAGTAAAAAAAGGTTTTAAGTAGGGGAGACTGGGGCAAAAAGTCACAAATCGAAAAATTCAAAATTCAATATCTTCCAAGGTAAAAAAGATTAGCGGCTCAATTTTTTTTATATAGATAGCCTCCAGAGACCTTCTTCAATGTCGTAAGTTTCTTAGAATTCGAACAAGGAATTTAGATTATTAAAAATGGCCACTTGGGGTAAAAAGTAACAAAAGAGCAAAGAGTAACTAAAAAGCGAAACAATTTCTGATGTCTGCATGGGAACAAAACTTAAGAAAGTTTCTGTAACTCTTTCGCGTCATTAGGGTCATATATGACCCGGGGAAAAAAACAATTTTTTTTGACTATTTACATTAATTGAAATCTATCGGTTTGTGCACGACATCATAATAGAAGGATGTAAGATTCTTGGATAATTTTCTCAAGACTCCAGATATTCAGGAAAAGAAAATATTTGAAATCAAAAATCACTAATTTCAAACTTTGTGAAATGACTTTTCATTTTTCAAAATTTTTTATATTCATTTATTTTTTACAGCAAAAAGTTCTTTAGAAACACAAAATAGAATATCCACAGATTGTATATTGCATATTTTGATAAAATAAACTACTCGCAATTTTCCAGAAAAGCGTGTAGAATTTTCCGGGTCGTATATGACCCTATTGTCGGCAAGGGTAACAGTGTTTTCGTCCCAAACCTATAGCGAAATGTAGTTGGGACATTGTTTTTCTTTGTGAAATGCAGGTGGGACATCTTGCTCCTGGACATTTCATCTTATATCTGATGAATTATAACACATTTTGCAATATTTTAGAGTATTCTGCAAGCGTCTCATATTGTGCAGTTGTATTGTGTGTGAATGAATATGTGGATAAGTTTATTTTTGCCAAATACCACTCAAAATATTGTGACAGTGACTGTTCAAGGGATTACCAGGAAGATTCCTTGAACACCAGGAGTACAGTGTTCGTCAAGACAATCCAGTTTGCCATGGTTTTGGTCTAATTAATAACTTCAAGTAAAAAAAAAACTCTTAAAAAGCCAGTGCAGTGATATAGATTTTGAAAATGGTATGTACACTTTCCTTGAGGACAATAGGGTCATATATGACCCGGGATTTTTCCGAGTTTTCACGCAATGGAAATTTTTTTCCTCTCTGAACTATTATATTTGATCATAAAGCATTAGAAAAAACTCAATTTTACATGAATTCATCTGCTGAATAAAAGTGTGACGCGAAAGAGTTAAGTATGCATATAAGTTTCTGTTCTCATTCCTCCTTCTGGTAGCCCTCATACCAAATGATAACTCTTTTCATTCTAATTAAAAAAAAACTGATTTTTTTTGAGAGAAATTCGGAATGGAATAAAAATTTATGAAAGGCCATTTAGTCATATAAAATCTGAACTCTTTAAAAGCTTTTTATTTCAAATTCCCCTTTAAATCATTTCCACATTAGTTTTTATGACCTGAAATTATTGGATTCTAAGTCTAAAACATATCCAACTGAGCTTTGGGTGGCAATTGTATTAAAAATATAAATTAAAATTGAGAAAATACTAAAATAAAGACAAGATTTGAGTGAGTTGATGCTTACAAATTGTAAAATGAATTGAAAAATAAAAAAGTGCCCTTTCCTGCCATATAGCCACTAAGGAAGGCTTGGAATTTGAGCCGAAAGCTTTGGGAAAAATTTACCCTTTTTTTCTTTCCCCGACGTTCATCGATTCCCTTTATTAGTATATTTCAATCCAAATTTAAACCTAATTTTGATTAAACTGATAGATTTCATAAGCTGAAAGTTTATCAAAAACAAGAATACTTTTTCTTAATAACGTAAAATTGATCAAAAATTGGATGAAAATTCAATGCTAAATTGATTTTGGTTATTTTGCGGGGAGCAGATGTTGACAACTTGAAAGATTGCATAAAAGCTCTTCAAAGACGACATTGGAAGATTTATTTAAAGAAAGATGACCAAAAGCTTCTCCAAAGTATTCCAAAAAAAAACTATTTTGATTTGCTTTTAACAATAGATTTTGTACAACATTTCCTTAAAGGAAATGAAAATCACCAGTACATTTTTAATCTAAATTGAATGATTTTTGACTTTTTTTTTAAAGGACATAAAATTTAACAAGAGGTGTTTTAAGCCTTTTTATATTTTTCAAAAAAAAAAAAAAATAGACGAATAGGTAAGGAACTGGTGTGATGAGTTGATTTGAAAGATTCCGGTGATCACCAGTGAGATATTGCTTCACCTCAAGACTAAAAATACTATTTTATTTTTTGCCCAGAGCTTTCGGTTCGGATATGGACCTTCTTCAGTGGCTACAAGGATTCTTTCATTTTATTAACAATTATTTTATACAAGGTGGTTTTTTGGACAATTTCAAAGTTACTCACTCGACTAAGACTAGTTTTTGTGATTTCTTGAGGATTGCTTATCTTTGTGGGAAACAGGGAAAAACATCACTAGAAGGAAAATCTTTTTGTAATTGCAATACTACTGTGTTCTAAAACTTCATATATTGTCAAGAATCTAAAAAAATAAATTCTGTATTATGTAATCCTCTCTTCAACTTGATTATATTAAATTTATTAAGATAGTAGTGCTAATTTGCTTTTATTGAAACCTATTGAGAAAAAAATTATCGTCATAATCTGAAGTCAAAAACCTCTGTATAGTCACTAAAAATACTTGGATATTTAACAAAAGGTATTTTTTCTAAACTTAAATTGAATAATTGAAGATTATTTTAAAAAAGTAATTAGGGGAGGGTGGGGCAGTTTCACCCCTAAATTGCAAAATTTATTTTGGGACCATTTTGCAAAAAGATGATAATCAGAAATAAAACTTTGTATATTCTGTGAATTACAGTTGGGTTTAGGGTTAATAAAAATAATAAACAATAATCCTTTAATTTCATTAGTCTGTTGTGGAGAAATTCATTAGACTTGAAAGGTGAATGTGTGAAAGTACCCCATTGCTAGGCAATTTCAAGATAAATATGAGGCAATTTTTGAGAAAGATAAAACGTGTTTATAGGAAATTTGCGTTACCAGAATTGATTAAAATTACTATTTTGAAGTCTTCTAAGACTCTAAAACCTAAAAATATAATCGAACAAGAACTTTATAACAGAATTTTAACACTAATTGATCATACAGAGAAAATAAAATATCGCCAAAGATTTCCCCAAGACTATTCCTCATTAATTGAGCAATTTTCTTTGAATTTTTATACGAAAGAAATGTCTTTTGTAGTGCTAAGCTAATTCTGTACATTATTGGATCATTATAACGCCTTAGAACATGTCCTTTTTAGTATAACAATTTTATAATAGTATTTTAAAATCTTCAATTTTCATAATACTAAAAAAATTTTACAATATCTTGCTGAAAACATTTTTAAAATATATTATAACAATTAAATTCATAATACCGAGAGAACAACTTTGGGATGTACTGCACGAGTACGGACTGGATGAAGAATTGGTAGGAGCCATTCAGTCATTGTACAGAGACTGTAGTAGCTGTGTTCGTGTAAACGGATCCAAATCGGAAGGTTTTCAAGTGAGTGTTGGACTGCGTCAACGTCAAGGGTGTGTTCTATCACCATTGTTGTTCATAATATACATGGACAAGATTATGGAACGCAGTCGGGGGCGGAATGCGATTCGTATTGGGGATTTCAGGGTGAGCCATCTCCTCTATGCAGATGATTTGGTTCTTTTTGGATCTTCCGAAGAAGAGCTTCAGCGCACACTTGACCGATTTGTAAATGTTTGTGCCGAAACAGGTATGAAGGTGAACGACAAAAAGTCGGAGGTAATGGTGATTTCCCGACAATCTGTGAAATGCACTCTACATGTTAGTGGAGACTCATTGACACAGGTGGAGAAGTTCAAGTATCTCGGGGTGTTATTCACGAGTGATGGTAGGATGGAGGCAGAACTCTCGTCGCGAATCGGTCAGGCTTCTGCAGTAATGAGGGAGCTTGGCAGAAGCGTGTTGAGGAAGGTCGAGCTTAGTCGATCGGCTAAATTATCGGTTTTCAAAGCTGTGTTCATTCCTATTCTCACCTATGGTCATGAGATTTGGGTAATGACCGAAAGGGTAAGATCGCGAGTACAAGCTGCCGAGATGAGGTACCTTCGGGCGGTTAAGGGAATCACTCGTCGAGATCGAGTGAGGAATGTAGCCGTTCGTGAGGAACTAAGAGTCGAGGAGCTGCTTCTTCGGGTTGAGAGATCACAACTTCGATGGTATGGACATGTTCAGCGCATGGATAGAAAAAGATTCCCCAGAAAAGCTATGCAAGCCATTGTGAGAAGGCGTCGACCTCGAGGCAGACCTAGGACGAGGTGGCTGAATCAAATTCAGAATCTTGCCTTGGAACGCCTTGGGATCGAACCCGAACATCTCCCTGAAGTGGCGGAGGATCGACAATCGTGGGCTGCTAGATTGGATGTCATGGGCCCGCGACCCCAATAGGGATAAGCGGTTGAAAATGAATGAATGAATTAAATTCATAATTTATAAGCACTTAAAAAACACTGAAAGATCATTTTTTTGTGAACTTTTGGGAAATACTATTTTCCATAATTTCGAACTTTATCGACAAAAACAGCTATAAAACTTTTTCAATGATCATTTTAAGTTGATTTTGATTAAAAAAGTAAATTGTTAGACACTGGAAACTTCTCCGTGTGCTTGCATGGAACTGCCCCTCACGAAATTTCGGAACTCAAATGAAAATTTTCAGAACCGTCTTAGATTTCATTCAACGCTGCCTTCTAATAATCATAAAACCACTGGTAATTTAATACAATTATGTTACTTCGATAGATAAGTGCAATATTTCAGAAATTGTTGAAAACAAAACATTACAAAAAGTTTCATTTTGATGCAGTTTTATAAAATCAATTACAGAATTTAAACGAGAAGGGTCACAAAATTAATTATTTTTATGAACATGGGTCTCAGTTATCTCTTCAATAATATAAAGGTTTTATCCCATTCCTTTCAAAGGGATAAGAAGAATATGTAAAAATTGAAACTGCCCCGTCGTTAAACTGCCCCACCCTCCCCTACATTATAAGGTCATTGAAAGGATCATCAGGTTATGAAAAATACTCCATAATTTGCATAAAGTGCAGGATTTTTAAACCAATTTCTGACAATGCCTATTAGAACCCTAGTATTCCATTTATCTAAACCTGTAAGACTTTTTTTTTAGAGAAGTTAATAAAAGCAACAGATCTACCGCCTAGAAGCGAATTAAATAAATAATAAAGAATGGGAGTTCAGTAAATGAGATGACTAGTTATAATTTTCATAAAAAGTCTATGACAAAATTGAAGAGTTTTCCAATAGTAATTTTTAAAAATCTATTTTAAAGCTGGATTCTCATGATGAAAAGTTGCATGAGAAATTTTACTTTGTATTTCTCAATTTAATTCCCAACTTTTCCCAATTTCAAATCAAATGCGCGCACGACAAAAATCAGCTGTCAAATCAATTGTGCGGTGCGCGTGAAGCAAATTGTTTCTTTTCGTGAGTAAAAATTCACGGAGGAGAAAAAAAATACAGAATATTTGGGCAGAGAGTATTCCAAGGATTCCAAGCATTGCCCTCGTGTGTGATATCTTGGTGGAATGTGTGTGCATTGTGCAGAAAGACTCAGGTTTGAGATGTGTCATGTGGAGCACAATGTTATCCCGACAGATCACCCAGCAACACGGAGGAATCAGGGCAGGACCATCAGCAAAACATGGAAGAATAATTCCAATAATAGAAGTGCTGTTTTTCCACGAGAACTCAAAAATTGAAGTGTCCGGAATTGATTTTGAAGGAAGCTTGTGTGGTGCCAGCATCGCATCCGGAGAGAAGTTGCACCTGAGCCGTAGAACCTTAGGGAGGATCTCTCACCAGTTGTAACAAGTAAGAAATTACGATTACTGTTTGTTAACTGTGAAAATTTGACAGCTGATTTTTGTCGCGCGCGCATTTCATTTGAAATTGGGAACAGTTGGGAATTAAATTGAGAAATTAAATCCTTTATGAAAAATTTCCATGCAAAAGTGCGTAAGCCTCAGCCAATCAGATTGCTCTATTTTGGTTTATGTATTTTTCTTATGCACATTTTCATCATGTGAATGAGGCATATTTCTGCAAAACCTGACGATCTGAGCAATAATGTCGATATATGCTTCTCTTACCTATTTATTACTTTAGTCATTGAAAAAAGTTTAAGTTACAACTTGTTAAAAAACGATCTTGATTCAATTCATTTCCTTTTGTGACCACTTAAACTTTGTTTTTAACAATTTTATCAATTTTTGATACATTATTATAATTATTATTAGTAGTTCATTTAAAAGATTAAAAAATATTAGTTGTGAAGAAAAAGATTGATAATTCTCATTTTCGTTCATTAACTTTGAAAAACAATAAGGGGAGACCGGGGTAGATTAGCCACCAAATGAAATTTTTCATTACGTTAAACTTGTACAAAAAATGTTTATATGAGGCTGATAAATATTTCAATGAAAAGGTAGGCAAGTATATATTTAGTATAAAGAGTGATTTTCTCAATATTCCTTCGTGGGCAATCTATAAGATACCACTATCTAATACTATACGTGGCTAATTCTGCCCCGGTCTCTCCTAATAGGATTTAGCAAAGAAAATGAGTTGTTAAATCGATTCGAGTAACTTTTACTCGAGTGTAATATTGTTTTCAGACCTAAGGTTTAGCCATACAGATCTAAAACTTAGGCGGATCCTCGAGAATTGTTTAGACCGTAAAATTTGGCAGTAAAGTATTAGGATTAGGATGTAAATTTATGCAAAGAATATTTTATTCCCTCGTTTTGAATTCTGAATGCATGATAATTTGGATTGGTCTTTTACTACACTGAAAATAAAAAGAGGCTGCGATTAACTTTTTTTCGTCATTACTTCAACACTTTTTGGTTGTAAAAATATATCAACATTTTTCAATGTTAATTTTACACCTTTTAAAGGTAAAATCAACATGAAAGAAGGGTAACTTTAACCCCTAATACACCTAAAAAGGGTAATATTTACACCGTTTTCGGATAAATACTGCAGGGTAAAATTAACATTTCCGGAAT
Source organism: Phlebotomus papatasi (assembly GCF_024763615.1). NCBI lineage: Eukaryota > Metazoa > Arthropoda > Insecta > Diptera > Psychodidae > Phlebotomus > Phlebotomus papatasi. The sequence continues at coordinate 45,037,734 of NC_077222.1, read as the reverse complement.
GTTATTTTAAGTTTTTCGGATTTCTCTCAGTATACCAAATTTTACAGGATAAATATTCTCAATGATTAGCTTGAGTCTATTTGGTCTTTGAGCTTTACTGCCTTGAGTTTCTTTTGCCAAATGAATTTACCTCTTTAATTCCTTTACCACAAAAAAGAATTAGGAAAATTTGGAACTAAGATTGAATATTGATAGTAAATAATTCATTAGATTTTAAAAAAGGCAATAACATTGGTTGCTAAAGTTTACAAGACCATAAGAAACTGGGCTAAACCTTCAGTTTGAAGTCTGAAGGCTGTTTTAACTATAAACTTCTCTAATTTTTTTGAAGCCAAAATTTTTAAGAAAATCGCGGCTTAGGATTGGTTAAATTCAGAGCAAATAAAATTGCTTTTTATCTAGAATTTTGAAACTTTCGAGAAACTGGGCCAAACCTCACAACTCAAGCCCATGTAATGAACTTTCCTTAAAAATGAATATTTAGCCATTGGCCAGTTCTGAAAATTGCCATACTTGCTTCAAATCTGAGAACCGTAAACACTTTTAGTAGGAAAATCTTTAAGAAATAATTTACAACAACATTTTGATTTATAAAAGTATATTAAATAGTTTCATTAACCCTTTAACGACGAGACACTTTTTACGGACTGAAAATCAACAATAAAAATTAAACTGGGAAACATAATCAATGATAAGTCTTACATCTAACATTGGAAAATTCAACAGAGTCTGATTCGGTGTATTTTGTGTTTCTATAGGGATACGATAGGGACAAAAATAGCCTAAAAATTTAAGTAATTTTTCTGACAATACCAATGAATAATATTTTTCACTTTAATGAAAAAGTATTACGTATGGTTTTATTTATTTTTTATACTTCCAATTTTTTTTAAGCAAAACCCTTTTGGCAATAAAAACTACAATATATTGCCAAAAAGGTTTTGTTTAAAAAAATTGGAAGTATAAAAAATAAATGAAATCTATTATGAATTTGAGATTTTAAAAGTTCGCCATTTTTGAGCTTAAATATTTACTATATAGCAAATAGCTGGAGACTTACAAAAATATTCTAGATTCCTTCAACCTTCTATTTCGCAATTACGTAGGGTAAGTGTGCCAAATTCCGGCCACTTTTTTTTTCTTCCTCGAATTTCGATGAATTTTTAGTTTTTGCATACTCTAGAGATCATACAATGCAAAAGAATAACAAAAAATGTCGCTTCGACAAATGAGATAATGTGAAAAAGACACAGGAAAAATTCTGGGAAGGCAAGAAACTATAAGAATGAAGGTGGCCGATATAGGCCACCAAAGCTGTGTCTACATTTTTTATTTATGGTAAAAAGGAATAAGAATGATTTGAGTGAAATGAAGACGATAAACTGCCTATAAGATTCACGCCTTAAGAAGAAGGAATAAAAAAATGAATTTGTATTAATAATATTGCATTTCAAACTTGAGACTTTGGCGCTTGCACGCAACTATGCCGCAACTATGTTTGTTACCCTACAAACATAAGGAAAAAATAACTCTAGATAGTCAGGAAAAATTATTTTCTTTATGGGACACCGGTGTTCCAATCGTCCTTAACTCTTTAAGGACGATTGGAACACCGGTGTCCCATAAAGAAAATATTTTTTCCTGACTACCTGAACTTATTTTTTTCTTATGTTTGTACGTAATTGCGAAGTAGAAGGTTGAAGGAATCTGGGATATGTTTTGCAAGTTTCCAACTATTTGCTAATATAGTAAACATTTAACCTTAAAAATGACGAATTTTTAAATCCCCATATTGAAAAATGATTTTAATTATTTTTGTACTTCTAATTTTTTTCAAGCCAAACTGTTTTGGGATTAGAAACTACAATACTTATACGTAATATTTTTCATTGACCTGAAAATTATTATTCATTGGTATTGTCAGAAAAATTATTTAAATTTTTGGGTTATTTTTGTCCCTATTGCTCGTAGAGGTAAAAATGCATCGAATCAGAATCTTTTGGATTTTCCAATGTCAGATGTAAGACGTTTCATTGATTTTGTTTATCGATTTAATTTTTATTGCCGATTTTCGGTCCGTCGAAAGTATCTCGTCGTTAAAGGGTTAAATTCAATGAAAAAATAATCCTTTTTATAATAGAATTAAAAACGTTTTTCTGCTAATGTGTTCATTTCATTAGGTTCTTTGTGAGCCTTAAACAATCAATATAGGCTTACTTCTTATAAAAGCTAAGCAATTTTTACTGTTATAGTTATTTGTTAAATAAAGAAATTATTTGGAAAACTGTAATTTTTAAATAAAAATAATATTTTAAAGTGACCGAGGCAATGATTCATAATTTTACGATGAAAAATTCTGAGTAAGTGTATTGCAATATTTGTTTTGCCAGCAAATTCTCATGTTGTGTCTCATCTTTGGTAATTGTTTGCTAATATGTTATATCAACGGGCAGAGGCAAAAGAGAATAATATTAAGTATCCATGCGAATGGAATAAATTGGTAATCAACTTACAGCTCGATTTTCTAAGTCGATTTTATTGGCCAGCACAACGAATGGGAAGTGTTCGGGATCCCTGGGGCTAGCCTGAATGAGGAACTCGTCTCGCCAGGAGTCGAGGTTCTTGAAGGTGTTGGGTGCTGTGACATCAAAAACGAGCACACAGCAATCGGCGCCACGATAGAAGGCAACACCAAGAGACTGAAATCTTTCCTGACCAGCTGTATCCCAGATCTGCATAGTCACCATGCGATCATCCACAACTACCTCCTTTGTGAGAAAATCCGCCCCAATTGTGGCTTTATACTGATTCGAGAAGCGTTTATTCACATATTGATTCATGAGGGATGTCTTTCCCACGCTCGTGTCACCCAAAATGATGACTTTCAGGAGCACTTTCTTCCTCGTGGCCATCTTCTTGCGAGATCACAATCTGCAGACAAAAAAAAACAAAGAATTCTATAGTACAAAGGGGCGTCTATTGAATTACATTCTTGCTCATGATCTATAATCTCAAACGTCAGCACACATTTCTGTGTCATACAGCTTTTATCAGAGGGATTCTTTGGAATCGTGCTATCACGCCACACTCACACAATCACACAATTTCCTTTTAACACTGCATAACTACCAACTAATTACATTATATGGGCACTGATTTTCTTCACACTGCGCTTTGCCCATTCCTTGGCGTTCAATTTCGGAAGAAATATTGAACTAATTTGTTTTGTTTTCTCCTTTTCTTTTACAATTAAAAGAAAAATCACAGCTAATGCATTTGATCCAAGGCATGATTATAACACAATTTACTATTTGACGATGAAAGATTAATTTTTGTCAAACTTCTTAATACATTTTTTTAACTGGATTTATAAATCTTTCATTAACAAATGTAAACTCTATTTCTTCTAAACAGGCTAACTTTGTAAGGCAGTATAATTTTAGTTAAATACAACCATAAATTCTCAGATAAATCAAGGCATAAATCGAGCTTTAAGAGCAGACTTATAAATTAATATTCTGCCATATATTTTTTTTTTATTTTATAGTCAGATTTTTTTCTAAATCGTTATTTAATATGAAAAAACGAAAGAAACATTTTTTAAGATTAGATTAAACCCGGATTCGAAGGCTTTTTCAAATTCTTAAAGTAGTGCGATGCAAGTCTGATATTTTTTTTTAACATGAAATTGAAAATACAGTAAATTTTCAATATTGTAATTTAATAGGGGAAAGGCTCATAATTTTGTCCAGTTTCTTATTTTGGACACTTTGAGGATAAAATTGTATATTAAAAATGAATTGATTAAAATGATGGATTTTTATACCAATATTTGATGGATAATGAATTCTATCTAAATATTTGTTCTTTTTGGAAGACTTTAACACTATATACGTTAAATTTTGAATATGATTTGAGTTAAAATTGCTTTGTTGAAAATTCAGTGTGAGCTTTCTTACGAGAAATATGACAAAACTTCGTGTTTACTTCAGTCTTATTTAGCTGTGATGAAGTAACTAACAATGTTTCTTTGCTTTTTCTGAGTAATATTATTGAATATTCATTGAATATTGTGTTGATTCACGTTAGTGGTGATTTGTACATTTGATCTGAAGTGAGATTTGCCTTGGGAATTAGATTTTTCGTGTGAAACATGGGAAGTTTTCTAAGACATTCACCAGTGAGGTGATATTCCTTATTTTGGACAAGTGTTTTTCTCACGAAATTTCGTGAAGTTTTAGCTTTTGTGATGACTAGGTTGGACAAATGCCTGGAGAAACAGAGGAGCATCATCTCTACGAAAGAGATGTAGCGAGTAATGCCTTGAAATGCTCCCAGAAAGGCCAGGGAATGAGCAAATCCGCACGTAATTGGAGTACCGAAGTCAACTCACTTTAATGAATCATATAGAAAGTTTCCGGGCTTCTTGTGACATTCTATGTTTCCCTTAGATGAACAGAAAGAGGACTTGATAAGATTGGTTCATGAAATGAAGAACAATGGGCATCCTGTTGAGGCGGATTAGCTGTCTAAATTTACAGCCAAGTTGTCCAAAATAAGAGTCAAATTCACCACTACATATCAATTCATTTTTAAACGTATTAAAACTTATTTTAGTAAAACAAAAGACGACAAATAGCTAGCCAAGTTCCTAAACAACCCTTCGGAAAAAAGAGTATAAGAAAAAAGTCAATTAGTATCGAAAATATCGCACTTCAAACTTGGAACATCGATGCTTATAAGCAGACTGGTCAAAATCATGAGTTCTTACCCTAGTTATAATGATGAATAGTTACAGTTTTGTCATAACAATGCTATAATTATCACCAAAACTTGAAAAACACAATGTAGGTACAAAAATGTCTCTTTTTAGACAAATATAAATTAATTTCAAATAATGGTGTTAGCGTAACATAACAACAAAAGTATCATTTACGTCTCTCGAGCTCAAATCTTTGGTTAGAGTAAAATTTCCTTATAAAGCGGAATTCTGGACAAACCAATTTAAAAGATCGGAAACAATTAAATTGTACAATGAATTGGTTTTGCGGCTAAATCCATGCCATTATGGATTCCTAAATTGGGTATAGAATGCGGCCTTGTCCCTATGGGTCAGCCCTCTAAGTGGGAGGTAAAGGTTGTAGCATCTTTAACACAAAAAGGCCCGATGGCATAAACTATATTCGGACAATCACATGATCCTGACCTATATTCTACAGTACATCTCTTACAAGAGTAATATTTTTGAGCAAACGCCCCTTGTACTACTGTGCCCTCTTCCTATTCAAACAACTTACTACTTACTTACTTACTTCAAACACCACCACAATAAAGATAAATAAAGTTCAAACTTTTCAAATAAGTTTGTCCGGAACAGAATTTATCTTACGATAATTAAAATGATAATAACAATGGTGGCACAATGTTCCATAGAGGAACTAGGCCTTCCCGTGTAAGCGAGATTTTCGGGATATCCATTTTTTCATTCACTGGGATCGGATTGTCAGTTCCATGCCCCGTGGAATCAAGTGCAGTGAAACTTATTGAATGCAATCAAAATATCTTATGCGCTAGAAATATTCCTAGTGATCTAAAGGAGATTGAAACCCGATACATTTGCATCATTACCCTATAACCCATTAATACTGAACCCTTTGATCTGAGCATTGAGAAATTAGTTTTTGTTTATTCAAATTTATTAAGTATTCGCACTTATGAAGTAACAAAAAATTGTCCTATGATTCTATCTCAAATTATATCTAGTAATTTTAAGCTATTGAAAAAACAATATTTTAATGGAAGGTTTAGGGCATTAATTTTCAAAATCTTATCTTAATGTCTCTATTGTTGTTACAAGTCAAATAATTCTGTGGGTAATTGTAAAAGAATGTAAAGATCTAAATATGTTCATACGTATTGTCGAGAATATTTACCCTGTAAAGGAAAATTACGCAAAGAACTTCTAATCTCTGATCCTAAACTCTGAGTGTATTATAGTTAGAGCTAATCCTTTTTCGCAAAATGTCGGGTTAAATATTCTCGGGCTTTGTAAATTAATTCTAACTATGATCCAGTATGCAGCTAGACGATTTTGTATAATCGCCGGGAAAGGAAGGATTAGTTACTTTAATTTGTCAATGACTTATACGGTCTTCAGACCTAAGCCTTATCCAAATGGCTTAACTGCTCTAATTTCTTATCAATTATGTTTTTTTTTTGGGAAAATTTAACTTAGGATTGGATTATTAAAAATAAATAACCTATTATGCTCTCAAAAAGCAATTAAATTGCACGCTATTAGGATTTCGAGACATACGGGAACTGGGTTAAAACTCTAGTCTGAAGACTGCTTTGTGGCCTCTACTCACTAGAAAAATGTTGAAATCTCCATATTGAAGCAAATTTCCTACACTTGTGTAATGTCCTCTAAACATTAATGGCCTCTACACACTAGAGAAATTCATGTCCATGTTGGACAGTTTTTCAAACACAAACGTAAGCAATTTGTTACAATATGGACAGAAATTTCTCTAGTGTGTAGAGGACATAAGGTAATTTAAGTCCATATTGAAGCAATTTCCATACGCTTGTGTAGGAAAAATTCTTCAATATGGACATAAATTTCGTTAGTGTGTATGTAGATGCCATTAAAATAAATAACTTGATAGAAGCAGAAGTTTAGTTGTTGTTTTCACTTTAATAAAATAATTTTCTTTTTTTCTCTTAGGTACATTTTATAAATAAATGGTGTTTGATATAATTTTGTAATAAAAAATAAGTGACCGTTATGACGTGTCTTTCTTTTTTTTATAAAATCCTTTTTCGCAAAGTTTAGAATTTTTTGCCAGAAAATCTTGGAGGGGCATACAGTCTATTTTGCTGGACAAGATATCATTGAAATAATTTGTTTGAAGTATTATTAAAAAAGAATACGTTGTTTATAAAAGGGATGTGACGTGTGACCTAAAGTTATTTTTATTCATAAAAGAGGCAACTTTTTAACCAAGTTTTAGAGAAAAAAACCATGAAAATTGTAATTCTTGATTGTAATTCTATCAATCAAATTCAAAAATTCACCTTGATGATGATGAAATATTAAGATTTATGGGCATGGTCTACAATAGATTCTCATTTCCCATAAGCCTTCAAGTGCTTATCACTGAAACTCTCATATTATCTCTCTGAGTATTTCCTTTTGTTAAACTCTCCATGTTGGCAGACAATCTCAGAAAACTTTTGACTCGAGGAATGGATTCTTTGTTTTTCCTTCCTGAAAAAATCTGACCATGGGAGTGACGTAACAAGATGACGATATTTTTCAGCACCACTGACACACTTGCTCCCACAATATTCCGTCACATTTCAATTTTGTGATAGCAGGATTGAATGGAAATATTCTTATTGAAGCTCATTAGAATATTTGAAATGCAATTGAGACTTTCGAAGAGTTTGCTGCACTCAAAACCATGAATCATTAATTGAATTAAATGAGCACAATGGAAATAATCATTTTCTATGCTCACACTCTTATGCCAAAAAAATCTTTATCATTTCCCTCAGCGAAAAATCCCGTAAACAATGAGTAATTGTGGAGCACGAGTCACTCAGCTGGATATTGCCTTGAGGCGTGTTTTTTATTTGGGGGAAATCGCGACATAATCGGATGGTGTTTGGAAAATCGTAATACGCAAATAAATGACACACAAAACATCGCCATTTTCTCTGTCAATCACAAAGAACTAGTTCACATTTTAGCTATTTTTCAGTTAAAACCCACATTTTCAGTCACACTTTGATTTACCAATATCTTACCAGTTGATATTAGATGATGTGGTAGAAAAATTGGTGATTATTTTAATGGAATTTTACGCTTTTTTGCACAAAAGAACAACCACCGAAGTAGACAAGATTGTCGAGACGAACAACACTGCAGTGACCTCTTGCGGAGAAAACACAGGTTAAGCATATGAAAGTCTCAATATTTCATTGAAAAATTTCATTTCTTTATCGGCTATTGTTGTAATTGTTGTTGTCAACTCTCTTAGGTCTTAATGTTGTAACGATTGTAACATTCCCTTCACCTTTTTTTTATATAGTATATTTTCCTTTAAAGACAAAATCATTTTAGTTTAATATTAAGTTCTGGAAAAATGCACCTGATCTAATCTTTATTGTAACTGAAATGTGTGCTACTGTTGTGGTGGAAATGGCCTCAGTGTCGATTCACTAAATAAACCAATTTATCTATCTATCTGTCTGATGTCAACTCTGGACGAATAAAGCCAGACAAATGGCGGTTTGAATTTCGTGAACTTTTATTGTACAGTAGACTCTCTCAAATTCGGGCATATGGGACCGAAATGTCAGCCGAATTAGACAGAAATTCGGGCGACAAACTTTTTGAAATGCAACAATTTTTTATTCATGTGCATATAGATATTGAGTTTACACACTCATATATAACGCAAATTGCATGAAAATCCCTCAATAATGCAAAATCACATCAAAACTACCATGCCAAATTTGAGCATATTTGATTCATTTGATAATCATAATCAAACTTGAAAAATGACAACAAACTTTTTTCAAATGTAACCGCTGCTCGAATTAAAAAGTAGCCCGATCTTAAAAGAGCCGAATTTGCGAGAGTCTACTGTACCTCCAATATCTCCGGTTCTAATGAAAACACAGAGAACCCTCTTGGAAACTTCGTAGCCAAGACTACAATACTCTAACATTGGATCAACTTGCAGAAATATGGCAATTTAGAGATATTTTTACGCTATCGTAGCACACCGTGAATTTTTGAACTTCCATCTGAAAGTGCTTATCTAGACACAGCGAGCAAGTTAGCTGATAAAAGGTGCCCGTTCAGCATATTTTTCCTGAATCCATCAGTAAAAATGTATTATTGACTGGTCAGCAGTCGCTGAATGAAAAGTGCTAACCAAATATATGGAAATAGCACTGCGCCTCGCGAATTTTCGTTTAGGGTTAGCAGAATTAAGCTGAAAATACAAATATTTTCAGCCGAATTGAAATCGTTTAGCATTTGGTTAGCATCCACGGGGGATGGACTATTAAACAAAATAGCTCAAATTTTAATTAGGACCAGAGATATAGGCCGGTCTACTTCCGAACTTTAACCTTTTACAGCTCAAGACAAGGGTATCTGCTGAAAGACTTAAGGTTTCTTTTTTAATAGGTATAAAGTACAGATACCTAACATACTGTAGTCGAGATTTTCCACTTGATAGAGAAATAGAGCCCGGCTGGTGGATTCCTTTCTCTATTCGCGGGAAATTCATATTTCCCGCCTCTCGCTCCAAGCAAGGCCTTTTACTGGCGGTATAGCTCTGTTGCCCGCTGTGTGGGGGATTGGCTATCAGGCGACACTGTCAGTCAGTCGGTAACATGGCCTGGAAGAGTACGAATGGGGGCACAAAACTGGGTCGCTGCCGGGTAATTGGACGCGATAAGCCTTGGTCTCCCTAAGGAATCTTTCAGGGCAAGAGCATGGCTACAATACTAAAATTTCAATCCGATACCACAGCACCACAGCTAATTAAAAAGTTTTATGAAGTTCTAGCTAGAATATTATATGAAAAAAATATATAATATATAAAATATAAAATAAATATAGTATATAAAAAGGGAGTAATGAAAACAGAAGTTGTATTTTTGTTATTTAGTTATTCTATTTTGTAATTAAATATAGTTAAGTTTTTTTTTAAATATAAACGACTGACGGTTGAATTCTAAATGTAAAATTTGAGGTGAAGAAAATCCTTGTGGGATCTGCAATTATACCATTTTCTCTGGTGTTTCCTCAATATTATCGTATTATATTAACTTCCTCAACAAGTCTTTTTTATTTATCATTAAAATATGATGATAAAATCTTTAAAGTCATTTTTCTTAATTTAGGGAAAGTGGGGAAAGAATTCTGTATTTTGTTACGTTTTTGAAAATATTGTTCATATTTGAGTAGCTTGACTGTGAAGAAGAACCCCATTGCAAAAGAAAGCGGAATAGGAATAACAAGCGAAAAATTCCTTGGAATTTTCCACTATTTTTCCTTAAAAAATTCCATAGGAATTTTCCATAATAGGTTCCAAGGAAAATTTAATGGATTTATGCTGGATTTTTTCTATAGAATACATCCATGGAAATGCTCGTGGAATTTATGTGGATTTTTCCACCAAAATAAAATGGAGAAAAAATGAAGCTGTCACATGCACCTCATGATTTTACTTCCGAATTTTATAGAAACGGCAAAGATTACGAGGATTATAATATGTTTTTATAAACCAGCAATAACGAATTGACACTTTGAGCAATAAAAAAATATTTTATTAAAAAAAATTTTTTTTCCTAAAATATATATTAATTAACATAAAAACAGCATTATTTTAGGTTGGCGACCTATTTAATGTAATCACTTCATTATTATCTACACGAAACGCAGCATCGCATAATTAATTATATTATAATTGCCACATGAATCACTAGAAATGTTTGCGGAAGGTTTGGAAACAAATTCTAAAAGTTGTCGCAACACCATTTTATTTGTTTGACATTTCAGAAAACTAGTGGAAAAATCCATATAAAACACTATGGAAAGATAGTGGAAATTTCCATATGTTTTTTCCAGCTTATCCCGCGGACGTTTCACGTGTGAGTTTCCATATAAATCTTCCGCGGAATACCGCGGAATTTAACGCTGGAATTCCAGCATGTCGTACTAGTAAATTCCATGGAGCACTATGATTTCCATGGAATTTCCGGCTTTAAATTCCATAGGAAAACTTAGTGGAATTTTAGCGTCAAATTCCAGCGAATTTAGCCATTTGGACGCAAGTTTTCCATTGGAATTTTTGCGGAATTTTGCTATGGGGAAGAATCACAAAAATCTGTTTTGAAACATTTCATGAAATTTTCATATGTGTTCCATGCATTCGTGAGTTTTATTCATTGCAATCGATGAATGTGGAAGATGTGGTATTCGATAAGTTTTAAGCGCAATTTTTGAATTGTAACCGTCAATGCAACACGTGACTTTTTGCCGAAGAACTTTTTGCATTGAGGAAAAATCATAGAATAATAAATAAAATAAATCAGATCAAACCAGCTAAGTTTTACTATTTAAGAAAAAACACTTAATAGCTTTTTTTGCAGTAAATTTACCAATAAATAACCTCATTCTTTTATTTGTAAAAATATTGTTTTTTTTTCGGGAAGACAAAGAAATAGTAGCATCTTAACAAGCATTTCTTTAGCAAAATAAAACTGAAACACAGAGAATTTGGGTTGTGCTAATGTCTAATTTGTCTAAAATGCAAATTCAACCACGATCAGAAATTCACCTTTGGCAATTTACAGTCGAGGAATATATGTGCAGAAAATGAGCGAGTTGAGAAGTGAACAGAGCACGATTTAAATGCGATTACTAAGAAAATAAAGATTACTGATTTCCCGATAATATCGAATCGTTTTCCATAACACTCTTGTCTTGTACTGTACAAACTGCATTATTCCAACTGATTTATTTCATTACGTTAGTAAAATTCGTTTTTATATAGAGATAATTGTAGATGTTGTTCTTAATCTTAAAGTTGGTTATACACATTAAACACTCTTTTATAAGTAATGTATAATAGATTTTTTTTACACAGACATCTGAAATAGGGCACCGTATATTTACGGATGATTGTGTCGGCGATAGTCATCAATATTATTTGCGCTATGGCCACATTATTGGTACAAAAGTGGAGGCTGAGAAAATGATGTGAGAATAGATGGGGAGTGAATGAGGAGACATGAAGTAGGTGGTGGTGGATGTGGAAGATGGTTAGAGTGTGCACATAAAGGGAAAGAAAACGAAATCAAATTATTGCGCGATGTTTTGTTTATTTTATGCTGTAATTTGTAATAATTGCATGCCAGCGGGTTGAATTCGTAACTAAACTGAGAATTAGCAGCCAATTGAACAGCAGATTAATGACTATAATTATGTTCACTGTGTTCTCTCGTGATGTTTGTGGAAATTCACTTCACTCCTTCTTCTTTTCATTCTAACAGAAAATTGTTTAGTGCGCGAAAAGTTTTACTGAAGGGCTGAATGCATTATATTAATGTATATATAGTCATCAATACAATGTTGTATAGTGCAGTGACTGCATGCCCTGCATGCAGTGATTTTCAGAATGCATTTCTTTTTTTTCTTTTAAATTTATTATTATTAACAGAATTAAAAACTAAACAAAAGCAACTTAAATTTTCATAAAGAAACAAATAATTTGTTAGTACAGATTTAAATTATATATATTTTTCGTCCTCAAATACCAATAAAATCATTTAAAAATAATTATTTTGTCACTATGCTATCCTGTCTGTACAAAGTCTGGTCACTTTGCTTTAGTGCGAGAGACAAGAATATACACGACGAGTGAACAAATAAAATGTTAAGCATATGCAGAAAAAAGAAGAAAAAGGAGGGTGTAAAAACTTTTTGTTTTGCCATCCACTTAATTTTACCTCTTTTTCACTTCATTTTCTCACTAAATAGCCCCACGGAGGAAAATGACGGTGTAACGAAAGGTCCGAGTGCAGAAATAACAAGGAGATAATATTTAGTTACTGAAATCTCCATAACCACAGCCACATCTCCAAAATACTCTTAAATGGAGGTCCCATTAAGATGGAATCTTCATGGATGGGTGCTTGGTTGAAAGGAGCTTTGCACAATGTGAAGGAGATATATTAAAAAATGATTAACTCAAATTAAGTGTATAAAAGAAAATAATAATATAAAAGAGAATCTTTCAACTGGTACTTTTCACTCTTGGCCCATGATCAGTAGAGGCGAAAAGGACGAAGAAAATAAGAACACCTTTAGAAAAAAAAAACACTATTAAGCATCATTTCCCCTTTGGCTCACATGAGATAAAAAAGGCTCCCTGGCCATGGAGCACAATGAAGGAAGAGAGGTCCACGATTGACAGCCCCGCAGACAACACAGCAACAAATTAGGGGTCATTATCGATCAACGGCTATATTTACATCAAGTTAGCAAGATGCTATACAGATAATAACTAATGGAATGGAAATACGTGCGGACAAATGGGTATTTAGTGTGCCTTAAAATACAAGATTTGCGAAATTCCTCGTCTTCTTCAGTACTACAGCTCGTTCGTTCCTTGCTCTCCTTGCTATCTATGGCCTCCAAAGGAGTGTGCAAGAGAGAAAATTAGTGTGCTCCAACTTCACAACTTGGGACGGCTTTTACTGACGTTTCGCCTCATACTTTGAAAAATAAGGCAAAACGATATTACCTTTTATTATCACATGGATTAAAACTCATAAGATTTTAGCTGAGATTCTTTACAACTATTGAAGAAAATTAATAATAAAGTAATTAATAATGTTGTGTATTTTTATTTAACCCTGAAGACACTTTAACCCTTTAAGGACGATTGGAACACCGGTGTTCCATAAAGAAAATAATTTTTCCTGACTACCTAGAGTTATTTTTTCCTTATGTTTGTACGTAAGTGCAAAATAGAAGATTGAAGGAATCTAGGATATTTTTTTAAGTCTCCAGCTATTTGCTATATAGTAAATATTTAAAAGCTCAAAAATGGCGATTTTTTCAATTCTTAAATTTATAATTGATTTTATTTATTTTTTATACTTCCAATTTTTTAAGCAAAACCTTTTTGGCAATATATTGTAGTTTTTCTTGCCAAAAGGGTTTTGCTTAAAAAAAATTGGAAGTATAAAAAATAAATAAAATCATATGTAATATTTTTCATTAAAGTGAAAAATATTATTCATTGGTATTGTCAGAAAAATTACTCAAATTTTTAGGCTATTTTTGTCTCTGTCGTTCATAGAAGCACAAAATACACCGAATCAGACTCTGTTCGACTTTCCAATGTTAGATGTAAGACTTATCATTGATTATATTTCTCATTTTATTTTTTATTGTTGATTTTCAGTCCGTAAAAAGTGTCTCGTCGTTAAAGGGTTAAACGGGATGAGTTCTGTGCACTAGTGAATTTTCAGTTCCCAGTGTATGACGAATAAAACCGCTACGAAGTAAGTTTTATGAGCACTGAAATGTATGCTTTAGCTTTAGCCGCTTTAGCGATCCTACTTGTGCTAGTAAAGCTCAATTCCTTTCTTTAAGCCCTAAGGAAGAAACACCTAAATCTGTTCCTTAGTGAAATAAAAAACTTTTTGATTAAAAATTCAGCATTTTCATATCGAATTCCTTTGAAACATTTACAAAATAAAATAAAATTTTGTATAAATTAAAGTATAGGTATTAGAAGGCACTGGGCCAAAAAAATGCCACTAATTGAAATTTTCATCTGCCAAGATAAACAGATAAAGGCTTCAAAGTTTTAAAATAGATAATTTTCAGGATAATTCTCAAATATCCAAACCAATCAAGAAAGGAATATAGAAAAACAAAAATTAAATTTTGGTTGATTTTAGATTTTTTTATAAAAAAAATACTAATGTGTACTAACTTTACTGACATAATTAAAACACTTTTATTTAAAATAGAGAAAAATAAATTGTGAATAGACAATTAGATATCGTTGTTTGGATTAGCAACTGTGCTAACTGCATTTGCTTTGTATCTAAAGTCGTTGCAAACGCCAAGCAGCGATGCGTGGTCTACGACGAATTCAGACACAAAGCAAATGCAGTTAGCACAGTTGTTGATCCAACCGACGTGACGCGTCGATATCTTTTGGCTGCAGCTAATGGTAAAAATAGTAAGTAAAAATTAAATATATGGCAAATAAAGGATCTAAATTGGTAAGCAGTAAAATATTATTGGCAAAGGCAAAAATTATTGTGTAAATGAACCTTTCATACATACCATTTAGATCGGAAACATTTCATGAAATTAAAATTCGCGTCCCTTTCTTGCTCAAAAGATTTACATAAGTCTATTTCACTTTTTCGAACTCCGAATTGGGCTGAACTAAGTTTAATTTGTGACGTTCAAAGGGAGAGGAAGAGTGTGAAAGAATAGGATGGGCATTTAAAAAACTTTGAAAAAAGAAATGGATGTGAATTTTATTTTTATGAAATTCTTCTGATCTAAAAAGTGCAACAGGGCCATTCCTAATTTTACTTTGCTTATTTATTGCTTATTAATTTGCTAATTTATTTACCGATTCCAATTTTTACCAAATTTACCATTTACCAATTATACCAAATTTAAACATTTATTTACCAAAAATGTTTTACTTATATTATATCATTTACTAGAACAAATTGTGATACATTATCCCATTATTAAAGAATCTCCATAAAACCAACCATTAGATGGCTCAAAAACCACATTTTTTTTTCGAGATAAAGGATAATGTTTTGCAACAATGTTGTAATGGAGTAAATTTCAGATAAGAGTCATGTAATTACAAGCATCTCGGTCTTGGAAAAAAATAAAGTATCCGTTATGTCCATGCAAAAAAGCTCACTGCATGATTAAAGAAAAGTTTTAATTTTTAAAAGTAAATCTATCATTTTTTTTTTATTTTGTGAATATATTGTCAAAAAAAATCATTATGATGTATATAAAAATATTCTTTTCTTAGTTCGAAGGAATAGAACAGGAAAGAACGTATATTTTCAGGATTTTCAGTAATTGGCTGGTCAGGTTTCTCCTTCAAACCTCCCATCGTATTTGTAATGCCTTGCAAAGATACAGGGTTTCCAAAATGTTTTTCGAAGAATTCTATTATTACAACGTATTGAAATCTTTATTTTACTGATCGTATATTTTAGATTTTTTAACCCGCGTTAGGGGAAACATATTTCACAAACAGTTTGCAAATGAGTGTTGGAAAAATATTATATCACAAAACTGCTAGCAACACAAGCGATCTGGTACATTTTTGTAAAACTCTTTTCACACTGAAGTTTGTATGAGACAATTTTAATTCATATTATACCCAAATTTTTGTGTTAATACATTCCTAAAAGAATACATATTTAAAAGAAAAAAAATCGTTGGCTATATTCGAAGATTAAATCCATAATTTTAATTAAGTTATTTGCTTAACAGAGGTTACACTCATAGTGACCGATATTTAAAGCTGGCCGAAATTAGGCACACTTATCCTATTTTCAAATAAACAATACTCAAGAGAATCTGCTTGGCATAATTTCCTAATTAGTAAAATATTTGACAACGAGTTTTAAAATCTTTGACTGCCTAAGGGCCTTGACAGACCTGAGGATTAGCCGAGAGATGGCTTAGCGTAATTATATTAGAAATAAAGGTCAAACTACATTTCCATCATTTTCCACTAAGTCGTCTCTTGGCTTAAGTCGTAAGTGTGTCTAGGGCATAAAAATGGCCAATCTTCATCTATTCTCAAAATGAAGATTATAGGTCCCAAAACATTAAGTACCCCTCGAGAAAAATACTCCTGAGACTGCACTGCTTTTTTTAGAAACGAATATTCATCACACAAAGTTGCCAAATCTCGTTATTCTGTTTTATCACATTGAAAGGATGTGATTTTGTGCAATTTGGAACCCTTGTCGTGTTGCACAAATTAACAGTCTGTACCACTTAAAACGACAAAACGAAAAGAATGATTATGCAGAGGCATCCCCGAGGCGCCAATTGTCACAAGACCAAAATCAATAAAAATGAAGATGAAATCGCTTTAAGCGCAATTTTTGTTGTGTTTCCAAGTATCACAAAATTTGGTTATAATTGAGTTGGTAGATGATTAGAGTATTCTGCGAAACCATGATAGAGTTTAATAATGCAAAAAGCTTATGACTGTAAATCATAAGGAAAAATGCATGTTGCAATGTATACATATAAATTAGTGTTTGCCTTATTTCCATTATATCAATTATCATATTAACAATATCACGCAAAATAGTCTAATTGCCCCCCTCTAAATCATTACCATTAATGGCAAAAATGTTGCATTAATTGCTAAGTGAGTAATGACTTATTACTCAAGAGAATTGTACAGAGTGGCTTTACAAAAGTGCTATAGTCCAGTATTTTTAACATCAATGTCGATGAAAGTTAAATTATTGATTATTATTTGTACTTTGCAACCTCCATGCATATCCCACCTCCTTTTTAATACGACCAACTGCACGAGAGCTATATTATCTCTCCTTTGTAATCATTACAATAATAATTCATTTTATTTAACGCCCTTTCTGTACTCGCTCTGTCTTCTAAGCCAAAGATAATTTTGCTTTACGTGATTTTTTTCCATGTAGCAACATTAAAAGGATAAGAGTTTACAACATTTCAAATTTGTTATACAAAATTTCAGATTTTTTTTCAAAAGTTTGGTTTAATTTTCATAAAATATGTAATAAAACAATTATAAAAATTTCTTTTTATTTTTTTTATATCATTTATTTATAGAGTTTTAGGATTACAAAAAGGATTGTGATATGTTATAAAGTTTTCAGCAAGCTTAAAGCTTAGCTTACCGTCTTTAGAAGCCTAAATGCAATGTGTGGCTGAGACTTGTGTTGTGAAATCTCCCTCGAAAATTATGATTGCGATAAATATGGTGTGGTGTAAGAAAGATTTCAAACCATCAACACACTCACTTTTGTATTGTGAGAAGAAGCGCGAAAAAAGGAGAACAATTTCTGGACATGGACTTAACACACTATCCGTGGGAGAAGTGCACACGAGAAGGAGGAGAAAATTCCGGTAAATTTTCTGCTTAAGCAGCCAGCATGATATTTACATTGGTGATGTAAATAAGCAGAAGAGGGTATTGTTCGCGTAATTGAGATAACTCGGTAAAAAATGACGTTCATGACAGATGAATCTCAAATCATTTAGGAGCTTGTTAGCTACAGGGCGAACCCAAGACGCCTGCCAGATTTTCGTGACGAGTTGAAGCACTATTTCTTTTCTCTGCTCAAATTTAACTGAAGGAATCTCAACCCGTTTGTGTTGAGTGAGTCAATATATATCATTCTAATTGGATTACCCATGGGTGGATAATGTGAAAGCACCCTGTTATTCTACGTATATTTCAAAATGTTCTGTGGTGTGGATGTGAGGTAATTTATTTATCAGTTATTCCGTTTATAAGGTATTTATTTAACACATATCAAGATGTATACACCTCTCGTCTCACTAGTTAGAAGGCAGCAACACTTTGGTTCACAGCATGAAATGCTAAATGTGTTTCAAACTTATGTAAATAATTTCGTATCGGGAAGATTTAAAGTCACGATACCCCAATCCTGAGTCTTATAATTCGTACAATATCTGAGATATAGGGGAAGTGCTTCTAATTTTGGACAGTCTGCATATAAGCATCGATATCCTAAGTTTGAAGTGCCATATTTTCAATACTAATTGACTTTTCTTGTTACTCTCTTTTCAGAAGGATTGTTTAGAAACTTGGCAAGCTATTTATCATCTCATTTTTACTAAAATTAGTTTTAATACGTTTAAAAATGAATTGATATGTAGAGGTGAATTTGACTCTTATTTTGGACAACTTGGTTATTAATTTTTACAACTTGTCTGTAAATTTGGACAGATAATCCGCCTCAACAGGATGCCCATTGTTCTTCATTTCATGAACCAATCTTACCAAGTCCTCTTCCTAGTCATGTAAGGGAAACGTGGAATGTCACAAGAAGCCCAGAAACTTTCCATATCATTCATTAAAGTGAGTTGACTTCGGTACTCCAAGTACGTGCGGATTCGCTCATTCCCTGACCTTTCCGGGAGCCTTTCAAGGCATTTCTCACTGCATCTCTTTCGTAGAGATGATGCTCCTTCATTTCTCCAGGCATTTGTCCAACCTAGTCATCACAAAAGCTAAAACTTCACGAAATTTCGTGAGAAAAACACCTGTCCAAAATAAGAATCATCACCTCACTGGTGAATGTCTTAAAAAATTTCCCATTTTTCACACGAAAAATATAATTCACAAGGCAAATCTCACTTCAGGTCAAATGTACAAATCATCAGTAACGTGAATCAACACAATATTCAATGAATATTCAATAATATCACTCAAAAACAGCGAACAAACTTTGTTAGTACTTCACCAAAACTAAATAAGACTGAAGTAAGCCACGAAGTTCTGTCATATTTCTCGTAAGCAATTGCTCACACTGAATTTTCAACAAAGCAATTTCAACTCAAATCATATTCAAATTTTAACGTATTTAGTGTTAAAATATTCCAAAAGGAACAAATATTTAGATATAATTCATTATTCATCAAATATTGGAATAAAAATCCATCATTTTAATCAATTTATTTTTAGTGTCCAATGTTATCCTCAAAGTGTCCAAAATAAGAAACTGGACAAAATTAGAATCATTTCCCCTAATAAACCCTATATATAAAATTCCATAGCACATCTGGATGGAGTGGAATATTAAGACGAGTATTAAATTATTCCGTGAGGGAAGATATTTACAAGACCAAAATTACAACGAACCATCATCAATTATCTTTAACATTTTGTATCAAATTTCTATTGGAAATTTCTTTTGTTATCAGAAAGCCCCCTCTTCTCAGCAAACCATTTTCTTATTCATATTGCTTATGCTCTCGATGTCACGGTGATAAATCCCCAAATATGGATTGCAAACATTTATTACAAAATGACCTAAACTAGTGCGCAGTTGCAAAAAAATATATGTATCTATACAAGTGAAGAACAATGAGATGAATATTTTTGAAACTTTTCACCCATAAAACATTATGTGACACTCCCAATTTCCACATCCAAAACCTCTTCTTAAGTATTGTTCCAAGATTTCTCGAGTAATTCTTTATAGATCTCACAAGAATAAACGGTTTAATTCGCCAAAAATATTATGCAAACTTGAGATTGAAAGAGTAACTAAAAACTAAATATTTCTAAAGCTTTAAACGCTTATTGCAAAGCTTATTAAAAATATCCTGAAACCATATTACTCTCCAAATTGATCTGTTTTATGATATTTCGAAAAATATGTTACCGTCTTTCTAATATTTTGAATGTTATAGCTCCGGCACACCTTTTAGACCAGGAAGATTTCATAAAATCCAAATTCACATCCCTTTTTTTATTAAAAGTTTTTCATATGTCTATGCACATGTTTCTTTTCTTCGTTTTCATATGTCTTTTTTGCATTCTTCCTCTTTTGAATATAACAACAAATTAAATTTAGTTCAGTCCAATTTTGAACCCGAAAGAGTAGGATAGATTTATGCAAATCTTTTCAGAAAAAAAATTTTATGATATTTTACAGGTCTAAAAGGTGTGCCGTGGGCATAAGAAATAGGATTTTTCTTATTTCTTTCTCCTTAAAAAATAAGTAAGGTCAGTAAAAATACTAAAATGATCAATGAAACTGAAAATTCAGGCAAAAAAATATCAGTAAAAAAAATCAAATTTGGTCAGTAAAATAATCAATAGGCAACTGTAAATCGGTACTAATCCTTTCTGAACTGATAAATATTAAGTTGAAAAAGCTTTTAGAAATTATCGATTTCATGTAGAAGTCACTCATAATTTGGATACCTATAAAATAACTTTATTAATAACTATTAATAACAAAAAGACAAATAATGTGAAACTTATACTTTGATGACTTATTATCCAGGACTTCAAATTTTCTATAAAGCTGAAACATTTTTTGGCATAATTTTCTTAAAAAAGAAGCAGGATTTTTACTGACCAAACCAATTAATTTATATTACAGAAAAATAATTTTTCTTTTATAAAATGTAATATATGTTCCTAATTAAAATAGTATACTTAGAGGGGAACAAAGTTCTTATAATTTAATGTTTTAGAAAAATATTTTCCAATTTTTTTGGTGGTTGAGTTATTATTGTCATCATTTCAGGAAAATATTTCCTACAATTTAGGACAAGGTTTTAAATGTATAATTTTAAAATTAAGAAATAACTAAAATAAAATGTAATTCAATATAATAAATTTTATACCCCTATTTAATTCTTACAAGAAAGAATCACAATCATAATATGCAATAATAGTAATGCAACACAACGTCCAATAAAAAAATGTGGTCTTCTTTCTAACGAGCTTTCTTGTCTCATTAATATTGTATTCCTTTCACAAAGATGGGTTTCTAAATGAGGTTGTCCTGTGGAGAATATTCTGTAGTAGAAGGAAACAGTGCAACGTGTATTCGATTCGAGAACTCCTAATACAAATTCTGGGACTTTGATATCGAGAACAAAAACATAATATATTTTTCATATGTGTAATAATTTACTAACTAATTCTTTTAATTTCTTTCACCGAATATCAAGCTTAATACGACGAACTCTCGGAGCCGATCGAATTATCTAAATTCTGAAAAATATTAAAATCTTTTAGAAGAGACAAATTTGTTTAAACACAATTAAGTTCTAAATTTAATAAATTTTCTATTGAAATTTAACTCTCGAACTCCACGACAGAGCAGTTTCCACAATTAAATTTTTTTTCCAACTTCTCACCATCCTAGCTTCCAAATATTAAGGAGATATTGACTTCTGTCTTCGGTAACCCCCCCCCCCTTCCACAAGTCAACATACTCGAGCGAATTAACTTACCTAAATTACTCTCCATGCCTTCTAACCACTCCAAAAACATGTTAAGTTAAAATTTAAGAAAACTAGATAATGAAAAATAATTTCTCAATTGTAAAAAAATCTAAATAAAAGTGTATAACTTTGTTTATAGAAGAAATATATTTAGTAGTTACTAGGGGCAGTTTCTATCACAGTAATGAGCTGAGGATTCATCTTATTTTGCAGTAATCAATTTATAAAAGGTTTAATAATAGGTTAACACTAGTCAATACCAAAAGTCTTCAAGGTATTTGAGATTTTGTATATAGGGTTCATCAATATACAACATAAGTGATATCTACAAGATTTTTAATTAGCACATTGTGGAAAAATTACTGCTCTATAATTTTGGCAAAGATCATTTTCCTCAATCTTATGGGCTTCTTATGATCATCTCACATATAAGATTAATATTAAGATTAATAAGGAAAAGTGGCCTGCCCTTGAATGCGGCAGCCTATGAATATTTCAATTTTTCTCTTATTTTCCAACACAAAAACTCTATTCTCTAAACTATAGTCGATACAAGTAGGGTAAGTCTGCCAAATTCCGGCATAGTTGCATGCAAGCGTCAAAGTCTCAAGTTTGAAATGTAATATTTTAAATACAAATTGATTTTTTTTATTCTTTCTTTTGTAAGAGTGTTGCTTGGAACCTTGTAAAGAGTTTACCATCTTTATTTACTCTAAAATCATTCTTAATACATTTTAAAATAAATAAAAATGTAGACATAGCTTTGGTGCCCTATTTCGGCCACCTTCATTCACATACTTTCTTGCCCTTCTGGAATTTTTCCAATGTTTTTTTTTAACGTCGTCTCGCTTGTCGAAGCTACATTTTTTGTTATTTTTTTGCATTGTATAATCTCTAGAGTACTTAAAATCTAAAAGTTCATGGAAATTCGAGGAAAAAAAAAGGTGGCCGAAATTGCAAGCTGGCCGGAATTGGGCACACTTACCCTAACTATTTTCTATTAACTTCTATTAACAAAATAGAATTTGCTTTGGAAAATAAAAGAAAAAATTAATATTCAAAGGAGCCGCATTGAAAGGCAGACCACTTTCCTCTACTTTCTGAACTGCGAGAATGCCACAAAAATATGGCAAGTATTTTATCTTGCTTCTCTCTCGCGTTTCGCTCGAAAACTGACCGAATCACAGTTGGCACGCATGAAAAATTGATCGAATTGCCTGTAATTCGATTCAGAAAGCAAAATACGAATAGTAATATCTTACTCATCGTATTACTCAACTATAGAGTACTCTTTCTTACACACGTGATTTTCCATTTGAAATTTTGCATACTATACTTCTCTTTCCGTTAAAGAAACTTCTGACAATATTTGGAATATTTGACGCAAATTCTTTATATGTAATTTATATATTTGGCATTATTAAAGAAATTTTGAGAGATGCCGTAGACTTTGAGTGATTCCTTGATGTAAACAAAAACAAAATCGAATTTCGATCTGGTTAGGGATTTGTTTGATTTTTTTTAAAAATAATTTCTTCCGTTTTCTCTCTGAAGGTGCAAAAAATTGCGTCTTTAGAGGAGTGTGAATCTATTTGATATATTCATGACTTTTGAAAAAAATTTGTAATAATAAATTAATATGTGAAATGTGACATAAATTTCCAATAAGATTCCAATATGACACATTTTTTAAAGAAATTTCTCATAGTGTGTAGAGGCCCAGGAAAAGTGTTATAATTTCTTTAATATTCCATATAGAACAGATTTAAGTAATCTAAATTCGCCTTTTACTTCGAGCTGACACATATTGACAGGCATGAATTGTGATTTGTGTTATGTAGGGGAAAGTACTCTCCCTTTGAACGTCCATGCCTTCGAATAATGTGAATTTTCTTTTCTTTTTCCTAAGAGACTTACACATTTCTATTAAATATTAGTTAGCTTATCGTCAATTATTGATAATTACGTGATATGTACAAATGTCTTAGGGAAGATAAAAAATTCATATTATTCGGTGGCATGAACGTTCGAAGGGAGAATACTTTCCCTTAATCATCTTGATTTGCTTTATTACGGATTGTCGTAAATGAAACAAATATTCAGTTGTTCGATACGATAAGAAGTCTATTCTCTGTAACTTTATCTCATACGACATAACGCTTAATCAATGTAACTTTTTTCACCTCATTTTATGTAACCATTGTTTTTGTATCTGAACAATGCGCTCCTAAAATAAACTTTACCCTAAGTAAGACCCTTAGTGACAATTTTCGATAAAATAACCTCTCGAAGAAAATTTTGCGGAAAAACGCCATGCTCTTGTAAATTTTTAATCTAACTCTATATTATTAAATAAGACGAGTATTCATACCTTTATAAGTCCATTAATCACAATATCTTAATAATTATACAATACCGGATTGTTAAAAGGATAGTGGCTTAAATTGAAAAATTACGAGCCGTGGAATATTGTTGAACAAATTCGAAAACCCATTTGACTAGTTTCAATGATAATTATTACAAACTAAATGCAACCTTAAAATATAACTAATTGAATAAATATTTCTCTTCTTTTGAATTATGATGGAGGAAAAGGTGGGAAAGTTGAAAATGCGAATGTGATTTTAATGAAAGATGACCAATTATATTTAGAGTAGATTCTATCTCTAACGAGCACTGCCACCTCTTGGTCCTCACTCTTAATCCTCTATGTGCAGTGTAAGCACAGCGCAAATAGTACATGGTCTCGTTACTTGAAGCACATATTAATTGTTGAATGTCTCGATTAATCAGAAATCTAGACGACCGGTTCTTATAAAATACACATTTACTTTACAAATAAACTCAATTATCGCGTTAAATCAATCTCTCACCATCGGGAACAAAAACAACTACCTGCAAGGGAACCCAGATTGCTCATGACGACACATGATGGTGTGATGTGAGGTGAAAATTCCACCACAGGATAGTCATTCGGGGGAGCTGATGCCCCTCATTCTGACACATGCTCACCAATAGGGATCTGAACCTCCTCTGTACGGACAAGAGTTACCGGAACTCCTCAATCCAACACAATTATAATTAAAGTATAATTGTTCCTCTCATTATTCGCGTGTGTTTGGAAAAATCCAACCCTCCTCTAGCTTTCACGAATTAGTGGCGCATGAGGCGCCGAGGAAAATTGAGTATATTTACCCATGTGTCGGTGCCTCTTCAGCTCAATTTGCAATGCTCTTCATCTGAAATGGGTGGCTAAGTACGAGAGATAGAGTGAGAGAAACTCAGTGCAAAGAAGACAAGATGCACGGGAGCAAGTGAAAAAAATAGAGTCAATTACAGAACCAAGAGTTTCTCAGTAAGAGGAAGAGAGAATATACAAGTAATACCAATTGGAATGACTTGATTGACTGAGGCGTATAATCACGTTTTATGTTGGTGGGTACAATCAGCGGCACGGTTCACTGGGGGCGGGGTCCTAAATGATAGCTCCTCGGCCAATCAAGTTGCGTTGCTATGGTGCAAGAGGAGGCCCCATGTGGCAAATTCATGGGGGAATCCAAGGCAAATGCACAAGCTGTGACCCCGCCCATATGAAACCAGTTTTTCTCTCTTCGTCATTTATCCCTCGGTGGGCACACTAACTTGCTGCCACATTCCACCGGTTTAGTGCTTTTATTATGCGGCCAACGTTCGTTTCACCTACATGGAACGGTTTCAAGCGCGTCACGGAACGAGTCTGTGCTCTTGTGTTAAGTAGTGTGTGCTGTTTTATTACTCAGTGCTGCTCCCAACACCTATAATCATCCCACTAATTGCTTACTAATGCTGTCAATTTATTAATAACAGCCATCTCCTTGCAAATAGTTATGGTGAGGTGATTGTTTCCACACAAAAACCTTAATTTGCCATCAACGAAAGGCTTTTAAACAGTGATTATTTTGAATTTTTACGAGGAAATAATTGGATTTCTCTAAACTAAGTACAATTAGTTGTGGTGTAAATTGAAAGCAATAGACATTCGCTAGCGCTGTTTTATCTGAAACCTATTGGTGTTTTTAATTGAACGAAGAAATGCGAGATTTGTGAAGATAAGTTGATGTGAAACCTAAGATGATGCCTCTGGCTCCGACATCAGTTATGGCAATGCCAACGTCCAAGCCAAAAATAGGCTTCAGTATAGACTCGATTGTGGGCAATGGTGTGACGAAAACACCGGCTCACTTTTCACCAAACAGCGAGGGCTCCGAGAGGCCACTTAGCCCACTCAGTGATTGTAGTTATCCCACGGAATTATCACATCAGCAACTAAGGAGTCCTAGTAGTGTCTCACCGTCTGATCTGGTACATCGCAGATTAGCCAGTTCACCACCCTCAAATGAACAGAAGAGTCGTACGATGCGTTCATCACCAACGCATCAAACAATCTTAGATACCCACCGGATGACCAGACACACAGAATCTGCGGGAGGTCAAGAGAGATCTGAGAAAACCCGCTCTCCATCACATCCTGGACTACCCCCTGAGCATGAGCAACATGTTTTGCGACGACAGTCGAGATCACCCTCACCGCCGGGTCCACCACCTCCACCTCCACCGGGTACCAAAGGCCCTATTGTCGTACCTGGTATCCCTGCAGGTCTTGTGCGACCTTTCCCAGTAGCCCCCGGTAACATGACTGATATTAAGTCCCTGCCACCGTATCTTAATTCGCCGGAAATGGTCACAGCACACAATCCTCACTTCCTAGCGGCTCAGTTCCAAATGGCCGCCGCTCTTCAATCTGGCCAGTTTCCACCAGGTGCTGGAATGCCCCAACATCCTGCCCATATGCCGAATCCCAATATGCCGCGAGACAGTTATCCACTATATCCTTGGCTTCTAAGTAGACATGGCAGGATATTCCCCCACCGTTTTCCGGGAAGTAAGTGAATTTATTTACTAAAGATATCAGTTACAGTAATAGGAAGCAAGTGCTAAGAAAATTTGAAGATTTGCACAGAATAGGTAAAGGACTTTTGGGTAAAAGTGGTTGCTATTTAAAATTTTCAAATTGTGTCTTACATTTGGAATAGGTATTAATAGGGGAGACTGGGGCAAAACTTGTCAAAACGCATATCTAATTCTTTCACGAGCTCTGAAAAAAACTTAAACGTTTTATAATGAGCATATTCTTATAGGAAATTTATTGCTCTACAACATTGCAGAAGACTATTTTCCTCTATCTCGAAAGCAATGTGATTTTCGAATCATTTTTTAAAAGTCGATTTTGTGGAGATTCTCAAAATTTCTGGGGCAAATTTAGTCAGTCTTCGTATAATTTGTGACGTTTTACTTTCGCAAACGTTCAAAATATCAAATAGACATATTTTTATAGGAAATTTATTCCTCAACAACTTTGTCGAAGATATTTTTTCTCTATCTTAACGAGAAATGTGCTTAAATTGAGCTAATCAGTATTGATATTCTCTGTAAGCCAAATATTCCAAAAATAGGGCTCATAATTTCATTATTTTTTTATTTTAGATAATCCTTCCTCGAATCCTTTGAAACTTTGTAAGTTTAAGAAGGTTCATGAAGGCTATTTATAATAAAAATTTCAAGCCTCAATCTCTTTTATTTTAGAAATAAGTGAATATTGAAATTTTCGTATTGACAAATTTGCCCTAGTCTCCCCTATTCCTTTAGTATGCATTCTATAAGCGTATATCTCACTTAATATTTAAGTAGTAAGTAGTAAGAGGCACGCATTAGATTAATTAAATCAATTATTTCGATACATTCAACGCTCAGCTCTCTAAACCTTAGCAGATTTTAAAAGATATTGTAGTCCTTTATTTTGGACCTTCTCTTGTACAAGTGTTATGTTTAAATTTAAATGGTCGTCAGGTCTAAAGCCGTCTCGAGATTTAGCTAAGAGGTTTAAGTCTATTGTGATTTAATAACATGATAAAACTAATCAAGCATTTAAAGTCTTTAAATTTAATATAGTACTGCTTATTATTTAGGACTTGAACCATTTCAGATAGTGACTAAACTTCCATTTTGATGTCATTATGTGGTTTAACAGCTGTAATTTCAGAACAATCAAACTTTTTACTATGTTTTTACTTATAATTATATTTTGCATATTTTGATAAATCACTTTTTAAAATTGTTTAGAAATTAACAATAACTATACACTAGACAAATTTATGTCCATTGTTGACAGTTTTTTCTATATAAGTGTAGACAATTTGCTTCAATATGGATATAAATTTCTCTAGTATTATTATATAAAGATGAAATTCAGGCCAGAAACTATTTGAAATCCAACGAGTTATAGTTCATTCGGAAACACATAATACTTTTGACTTTTACATATTCATGTTTTTTTTATTACATGAAAAACCGACAATGCCGAAAAATCTAAATAGAATTAGGAAAAAAAAATTAACATAACCAAACGTGAAAATTGTCAACAAACTAATTTTAAATGAAACTGCCACCCGAATTAAAAGGTATCCTGTAAGAGAATTCTGTAACTGTATGACAATGTCGTATGACAAATTTTAAACTTTTTATATTGTAAATTTGGAATAACTAATCGTTAATTTGACGCATATCAGTTTCTAAAAGTGTTAGCTTTATAGAGTTTTGCAATGGCTATTCGATGCTCACTTAGCTTTAATGTTGTCCTGCTCCCGAATTTTACTACGAGAATTTGTGATGACATTGTCATGCTGTTACAGAATTCCCTTTCTGATTTTATTATAAACAAATTATTGAAAGTCTGCTGTAAGTTTATGATTAACTCTTGACTTAGCGGTGTTATAAGTTATTATGTGACACACAATAACTTTACTTTTGGACATTTTAGCACAAGAAAGTGAAATCTAGTTTTAGACGTTTCACTCGCTCTCATAGGGTAAAGTGACGCAAGTTGGACATAGTGTTACAAGTTGGACAATTCGCCGGTATAAGTTGGACAGGGATTTTTTTCTTGATAAATACAGTACTAATTGTTTTTTAAACACAAGGAACCAAATTATAAAACTAAAGCATTAAAAATATACGAAGTACTAAATTTATCAAGAAAAAAGCCCTGTCCAACTTGTACCATGGTCCAACTTGTACCAATTTACCCTAGATATTTTTCGAACAAATTTTATATTGTATTTATTTGCCTTCATGCGTCTTGACAATAACCCCTCATACCATGAGTCCGCCGCCGTCGTAGCGTTGGCGACCAGCCTCTAAAGCCAAATGATAAAAATGATTCTACTCAGGCTGTATAATCTTTTATCGCCTAGACAATATTTTTGTGGTAAATGGCTTTCAATGGGGCAAATAGAAGGGAAGGAAACCACCAATAAGACACATGGGAGATACAACACCGCCACCGCGGCTAAGATTTAGCACGTGTTGCCATACTGATAAAAGAAATAAATTAATATTATTTACAAAACAAAACAAAAATATTGTACACACCGCAATAGTTGAAAATGCAGTTTCTATACTTGCGTACACATTTCATAAAATAGTACATAAAGTAACAAACAAATAATGAAGCATTACTGGAAGAGTGTTTATTAGGGCGTTTCAACTAGGAAAAAATTTTTTTGGCACTATTCTCACGGTGCTGTATTTGATGAGACAAGAAAGTTTTTCTTCTACGACCATATGATCAGACGCTGTTTAGAGGTGGCTGAACGACCCTCTCTGTAGTGTAAAATCCGGTAAAATCAGAAATTTGTTCTACAGAGAGGGTCGTTCAGCCACCTCTAAACAGCGTCTGATCATATGGTCATAGAAGAAAAACTTTCTTGTCTCATCAAATACAGCACCGTGAGAATAGTGCCAAAAAAAATTTTTCCTAGTTGAAACGCCCTAGTGTTTATGCTCATTATGCCTAATGCACAATAATTTTTATTTCGCAAGCAATTATTCGAAAATGCTTGTAAGAGTGAGTAAGATAACTATATCTAAGTTTGATTTATTCTCAGTCAAAAACATGTTTACAAAACAGAAGTTATTGTGCGTTGGGCACTATGCACTATGCACGGCCGCACGCACAATAATTTTTGTTTTGTAAATACTGTGTGAGAGTGAGTGAGCTAAATATATTTTGTATATATTTTACAATAGAATAACGGATCAGTAAAATACATGTGGCTTGGTTGGACATCTTAGATGAACTATTATGTAAACGACAGTTCGCTACTTTATTTTGCTCTTTCTCGCTGAAATATTCCATTAAAATAGTAATTCTGTATTTTTAGGGCAGAATCACATTGACCAGTAAAATGCTCACCGTACTTCGTTAATTTACGCATTTTCATTGCAATTCTTAAGCAAATTTTCAATTACTATATTACCTTATCTCATACTCGGGGGCACTGGGTGAAAATAATACAAGAAAATTGAAGAAATAAAACGAAAATACGATAAATGGTGAGCAAAAAACTCTACGATTAATTTCTCTTTTTGCTCACCGTTTATCGAAATTTGTTTTATTTTTTCAATTTTTTTAATATTATTTCTACTGAGTGTCACCGAGTATGAGATAAGGTAAAACGGTAATGGAAAATTTGCGTAATAATTGCAATGAAAATGCGTAAATTAACGAAATACGGTGAGGCTACGGCGAGCATTTTATTGTCAATGTGATTCTGCCCTTAATAAGGAATACTAAAAAATTGGAAGATGGAAAATGTTTTTTATGCTTGATTATTATCAATTTTAATTTAATATGTGTTAAATTATTTGAAATTTGCAAGTATGATTTGCTCTGTTTAATATGGCTGAGCTGACTCACTGATAGCAATTCAGTAAGTTAGTAAAAGTTTTCTAAAAGTATAGGGTATTCAATGATACTCAACACCTAAAAATCTATGGATATAGTCCCAGAAGGGGAGATAGACAAAATTTTTCATATTCAATTACCGACAAGTTTTTGACGCGAGATAAAAACTAATGTAACTGGTTTGTCATTTGAAGAATTTATATTCAAGACTTAAATATTAGAAAAATCTAGATGAAAATAGTCCCTTTGGAAAACTAATCCTAAAAAAGTTGCATTTTGAGACATTCGGTTTTAAACAAGAATGTTGTTTCATTGAACCTCTAAGTTATTTTTTTTAAAATTTTTTATTGTATATAGGATTTGTTTTTTTGCAAAATGTCGCTCATCTGATCTGAATTCCATTGAAGTGTATGAAGTCAGTTTTACTTGAAATTTAGAGAAAAACAAATTTACTTGAAAAGATTATGAAGAATGTTGAGCCAAAACTATTGTGTCCGGTTTCTCCTTAACTTAAACACGTATTCTTATGGATATATAATTTTTTGTCATTTTCCGGGCACCCAGAACACTAATTTTTATTGGGCAATTTCAATGATAGGAAGCTCAATCTTTTAAGGACGAGAGGGTCAAAAATTGGGGGTCAGAAAATTTTTTTTTTAACTTTTACAGCAACTTTATGGCCGTAGGAAAAATTTCATTTTTGAACACCGGTGTTTCAATCGTCCTTAAAGAGTTAACTCAGGGGTTTTTGTTAGAATATTTGTGAGAAAGGGAAAGGGCATAGACTAAACGAGGTAGCGATCGTGCGTAGGGTGTGGTAAAGAGGCGAAGTGGTGGATCTCTCCCCCTGTCCCATCTCTCCCGGAATTACTATGATATCTTTATTAGGGCTCTAAATTAAATGGGCGACTTTACAAGTATTGTTAAGCGTAATATGGAGTACCTCAATTAATTCTCAAGTTTTTTCTGATTAATCCATTTACCATGCATAATTTGTTAAAACTTCTCATATTCTGTTACAATTTGGCTGTTTTCTTGAAAATGTGCAGGATCAGGCTATGAGTTGCAGGAAGAGTTTTAACTATGGCCAATTCTATTTCGATCACTATTCCCATTAAGAGTTAATCCATATTTCTCTGCTGTTTGAATATTTCCACTTACACATAGACTATGTAAGATAAAATTTGGTATTTCGAACGATGTGGACTTCCGGGCAAATCAAATACAAAATTTGAAAGGTGTACTTTGATAAACTAGTAATAAATCTTAATAATTTTAGTAACTGCTATTCAGGAGTGCTTTGAAGATTGTTTATGTGCTGTTTCTTTATCAAGTTTAATTAGTAGTACGAACCTTTTATTGATTTTGCTCGTAATTCCACGTTGACTATTTAAAGTTTTACCCAAATCGAGAAAATTAAGTTTACTGAGATAAACAAAACCTTTGCTAATTAATGCGATCATTTGACTATAGTTTTTTTTTACTAATAATTTCTAACACAATAAATTTTGTTTCGTCAGCTTGTTTTCGAAACTGCCATATATAAGTAAGTCAGATAATCTAGATTTTAATCATGCCTCATACACAATAATTTTTGTTTTTGTAAATATATTTTGAACATTTCAAAGGAGAATGAACGAAATCTATATCTAGTTATCTCGCTCACTCTCATACGCAGTTTCGAAAACATGTTTACAAAATAACACTTATTGTGCGTTGCGCATAAGGAATAAAAACACAGTTTTTAAATATGTTAGCTGATATTGAATCAAAAAATTGTCCAGCTGATAAATTAAATCACATTTGAGCATGAATTTTAATTAGGTAAATAAATTTTGGTATAGTGTTTGTCTAGATGAATTGAAAATATCCCTAAAATTGCTTTATTAAAATGATTAGTGTTGCTATAGTTCATCGAGCATGTTCTGCTCCTTCCTTGTTTCTTCATGTAGCATTCAAAACATTCCCTTAAAACCATCTGTCACATTCAATCTGCCCGTTCATATACAGCATTTTTTGTATGAACATTGTCACAGATGATCTAGATAAAAAAAAACGACTGACTTATGTGTGGATCATTTCATGCCAATTTTGAGTCACCCCTCGTGGATAATTCTTTTCTTTTATATATATATATATATATTTTTTTTTTTTATTAACCTTCAGACTAACTAATACTCAAAGTGCGTAAAATTGACATACATAACTGAGAATTTTTGGCTTATTCTGCAAAAATCATAGTATTAATTAACACTTCTTAAAAATAAAATGTTTTTTTTACATTTTGTCTAGCTTCCATTCTTATATCGAAGAAGGAACAGAAAAAAAGAAATATTTAAAACATTAAGTATCGCGGAGCGTTAAATTCAATTCGCATTCTGCAAACGGCGAATAAAAGACCGCCTGCTGGCAATTATGCAGTCAGAAGGCAATTTGCTCTCTTGAGATCGACTAATAGCTATCCAAGATCCCCATCAATCCGTTTCCAATTCCCTCACTCAGTTTCACATGGTGAATTGCAAAGGTAAACGTAACAATTAAATTTGACTTAATTTTTGCGTTCCTTACTAATTGATACTTTTCTTATAAATATACACATGGAATACACATTGTTACCCTCCATCTCTCCTTCTCACACTCCTAGTATGTAAAGTCACGAGCTCTTGAGCTCATACTTAATTCTCAATATTCTTTTTTTCACTTATTCTTCATGTACATATCGACCATAATTGGTTTTCGTTTATAGCTAAAGGTTATATTACCCCTAATTATTCTCAAATTAACAACAATTTTGTAAAATAACATAAGTGTTCAGGAACTTTGTGAGGATATTTTCGTGTTCAGATAGTAATTTATTTGAGAGAGTCATTTAGCGTGTATTAAGCCACTTATGTGGCGCATCAATTTTGTGATTTAGATCAATAGACAACATCAAAAAAAAGTCAGACTCTTTAGCGCACTATTAGTAAATTACCACGATATGTTGAAAAGGGGAATGTAATTTGGATTCTTGAACAACTTTACGTGTATTGGTCTGAAGATTAAAGTGCTATTAGTAAATATGAATTCTTAATCTAATTATCTAATTAATAAAAGAAAAATATATGGGTGAGTGAGGGTGACATAGAAAACGAATTTGATAATATAATATATATATTTTTATAATTTTTAATTCATAAATATCTATTTTTGCATTATTTAAAACCTTTAAAACTTTTCAAAGACTCTTAAAAATTTAAATTTACTGTTCGTCTTAATAATTTGGCTCTAACAAAACAACGAAGAAATAGAGTAAGATGAGGTAAATTGGAATCATGTCTGCTTTGGAATTTTGAGATTTACTCACTGTTTCAAATGATCAAAGAGAAAAAGAACACTACGAAGAAGTACAAGACTCTAAATTCAAGAGAATCTCTTCGTTGTTTTTTTTTCCTTTTTCCATCTAAAATTGTTAGGAAATCTCAGAATTCCAAATTAGACATGATTCCAAGTTTCCTAAAAAGCTTGGTTTTGTAATTTGAAAATAAATATTTCTTGTGATGTTATTTTATAAAGTTTTGATATAAACCAAACTGTTGATAAGTTATTATGTGCAACACACAATAACTTTTGTTTCGGACAAAGTGAGTAAAATCTAGTTTTAGCTGTATTACTCGCTTTCATAGCCAGTTTTTTGAACATATTTACAAAAAAAAAAAAAATATATATTGTGCGCACTGCGTTAGTCGAAAATACAATTTCTATACTTGCGTACACGTACATAAACTTACAATGAAACATTACTAGAAGAATGTTATGTCCAATTTTCACAATAACTTATATCTCGCAAATATGTTTTCAATAATGCTTGGTAGAGTGAGCAAGATGACAAGATTTAGCTTTGATTCATTCTCACTCTTCTTTCTGAAATATAAAAAAAAAATGTTAACAAAAAGTCATTTTGTGTTAGGTATTAATCAATCTTAAATATTTTTCGAAACATTTTTTTGCAATTTTTATCAATCTTTTAGGTGATTTATAAAAATACTCAAACTCATTTTAGTATACTATGTATCGGAGAAAAAAGACTTTTAAAATGCTTGAACGGATTAATAGGTGCAGCTATAAATTTGTTTGTTTTATAATTCCAATTTTTTTTAGTAAAATTATCAGTCATTATTTTTATTATTTCATTCTTCATTATTTTTAGCAAAATTATCATTCTATCGTGCATAAATAAAAAAAATACACTTGCATTTTCAAAGCTTCAAATTTCAAAAGTTATGTGTTAATGGTTTCATTTTTATTGTTGATTTTCAGTCATTGAAAGTTGTTGATTGTTGATTTTTAGTCATCTCGTCCCTAAAGAATTAATTTTCCAAGAAATATTAAGTGTTCTTTTACAAAATTTATCTTCTTTTGGTTTTTATTTATCTAAAATGATGTATTTATAAACGTTTGAAGTTAAATTATGTGATTAAAAAATATTAAAAAAAAAAACAGTAAGGTGTCTAAGCTTTTAAAATAATTTTTTTCTAGAAAAATAAGCTTTTTCTGATATATTTTACAGTAAAATATAACTTTTAGAAGGTCGGAGGAAAAAAATTCGGGCACTGGTGTTCCATTCGTCCTTAAAGGGCTAGATACGAATGGGACTCCAATGACTCATTTTTTTTCTTCTCACAATTGAAAAGCGAAAATAACTTTGGATAGGGGAAAGTGGGGCACCTTTGAAAGTGGGGTACCTTTGAAATTGTGATTTTCAGTTATTTTTAAATAGAATTGAGTCTTATCGTTATTTAACTTAGCTGCACAAACATATTGACAAGCTAAATTACTTTATGATATGGCTCAGTTTCACTTAAACGTAGGAGAAAAATTTCAATTTCAAAGGTGCCCCACTTTCAAAAGTTCCCCACTTATTAATGGTCCCTAGGTGAAATCGGGGTAGAATTAGCAAGTTGGATGCTATCCTGCCTAATATTGAGCAAATCGCTATTTATTCAAAGTAAATATATCCTTCCTATATCCATCAATATATTTATCAGCTGTACATTTTTCTCAGAAATTATATAGTAATTTGGGGGAGAGATAGGACAGTGAGAGAGATTAACCATTACCTCCTAACGCATAATCACTTCATTTTGTCTTTTTATGCTCTCCAACATTCCAATGGCCAAATAAATGGCCAAACAAGTTGAATTTTGGAAAAGTTTTCAAACTTTGTTTAATGGTCCCTATACACTAGAGAAATTTATCTCCATATTGAAGAGTTTTGCTACTCAGACGCTTAACCCATTCCTTACCATTGTATTATATACATCATACGCAAATTGAGTGATTTTTGATGATTTATGTCTGGGCAATTTTTATCTGAATTTGCTGTCGGGAATGGATTTTTAGTAACGTTAGTTATTCAGTTACTCGGCAAAAATAATCCGACAGAGATGAAAATACATTTTGTTATTATTTTCTTGCTTCGCGGAAGGTCATGCAAAACTTTTGCTCAAAATGGCGGACGGAAAATACGACATCCCGTCGAATTTGTTAAAATTGGCCTCTTTCCTCTTTCCTGATTTGAATTCTAGTTCCTAATTGGTGTTCTTGGATAGTTACTCTATCTAAAGCAATAGAGTTTGTAATGAATTAATGCACAGAATTTAGATTCAGTGACCGTTAAGACGTGTGTTTGACAGAGGTTCCCCGCGCCCCCATATTAGATAAAAAATTTTTCTTTTCAAAAAATTCATCTACTAATTTGTAGTAAACTAATCCCAAAATATGAACATTCTATCTCAAGTATTAGGTGAGATTCTTAACAATCTCACCTACTATAATCCTAACAAAATTTCATGTCGTCCGATCGACCTCAAATTTGGCCAAAATGTGTTTCGCCACTTCCTGATTCCGAATATATATGTGGCTAAGTTACGTTCCCGGCCGGCCGGCCGGCCGGCCGGCCGCTCTTTGGAGCTTAATAGCTCCTAAACTAAAAAAGATATCGACTTGCGGTTTTCGGCAAAAGTTATATATCGGGTGAAAATTGCAACTTGGTGCATAGACCCCCCACCCCCCACCCCTCCTTCCGCCATTTTGAAGACCCCCCTTTTTTGTTTTCTCAATAGCTCCGCCCCTATGGCATTCAGCGGACTCAAATTTTAGTATGTTATAGCTGGGCCTTAGAGCTTTCCATCAATACCAAACTTAAGGTCCCCCGACCCTCCTGACCCGAGCTATAAGGGTCAAAAAAAAATTTCTTAAAATGGCCATAACTCCGGTTCTAATTGTCAGAATTTAAAAAGTGAGGGCTTTTTGGAAAGCTCTCGTGAAATGCCACTTCCCCTTCTAACATCGCAAGTTCATAAAACCACCGCTAGGGGCGCTTTTTTTAAAAAGAAAATTTTTAAATCTTAAAAGTTAAATAACTCAAAAATTCCATTGTGCATCGGGCTGAAAATTTAGTATGTTGTAGCCGTTGATTATACCTATCAAACAAAAAAAACCTTAAGTCGATCCATAAACCCTGACCCGAGCTATAAGGGGTCAAAGTTCGAACATTGACCGGCCTCTATCTCCGGTTCTAATTAACATATCGACATAAATTTTACCTTTTTGGTTTCGTCTCGATGATCACTTTCAGATGGAAGTTCAAAAAGTCACCATAGGTGGCGCTGTGATAGCGTCAAAATTCATTGAAATTCAAAGTCACTTTTCTCAAAAACGGCATTGTGCAAGTTAATGAAATTTTAGTATGTTGTAGTCCAGTCTAGGACGTTTCCAAAATGGTGCGTATGCGCGCTGTGGTTTCAATAGAACCGGAGATATGAGAGGTCAAAGTTCACGAAATTCAAAAAATCATATCTCCGGTTCTATGTGACCGATTTTGATGAATGAGGGCTTAAACGAAAGATCTCACCAAATGCTACAACTTTCTAGAATATTTGAACTTCGTGGGACCAACACCAGGGGCGCCACAGTCGAAAAACCAATTTCAATATCACATAACCTCAATTATCTCGACTGTCGCTAAACCGATTTTGATGATTACTGCAACATAATTGTAGAGCACATTTGTCTCTACATTTCGTCCATACATCATTTTCCACTCAGACTACGCTATCACTCGGATTTTGCCGTTTAAGTGTGAAAAAATTGATTTTTCCAATAATAACGCTTTGAAATCACTCAGATGCCAATTTGACTGCCTCTACTCCACCAAGACACTTAAAATAGGGGTTTAAATGGAAAGTCCCGCAAAATACAACAATTCTTTGATATAGTTGAAGTTCAACAAATGACTACTTGGGGCACTCTGGATGAAAAAACGAGTTAAGAAACAAAAAACCTCGCTTATCTTGGCTTCTGAGTAATCGATGAGTTCAAGTTCCACGGCAAAATTATAGAGAACATTCTGGTCTACATTTCACCCATATAACACTTTTCTGTCAGTTCATCCAAATCCTTGATATTTTGGTTTAAATACAAAATTTGTATAATTTCACGAATTTGATTCAAAATAACTGAATGGCGTCTCCCAACTTCAGCTCCAAATCGAATTTGCATGCACTCCGAGTTAGCTCACGTTAAGAATCTCACCTACATAAGCCGGTTAGGATTATCTGTCCCTTTCTGGTACATTGACTGAATGGGTTAAGTATGGACATAAATTTCTCTAGTGTGTAGAGGTTATAAGACTAATTTTTGAAAGTGTTCATTTTCATTACCAATATTGATACCTTGTATCTAGACCTAGAGTGTTCAAATAACCAGTAAGATTAATTTTACTCAAAAAATATTATGAAAAATGCCAGATAACTTTTAACAATTAATAAAGGGAATGTAAATAAAATATAATTTTAAATGAAACTTTCTTTAAGTAACTCCGGCGTTCAGTAAACCAATGTTATTTTTTATATTCAAAACTTAGTAAAACTAAAAGCTTATTTAGAAATTCATACTTGGACAATAAACCCACATTTCGAAAGATTTTGCATCACTACTTTTGTGAATTAAGCCTGATGATACTCATTTAAATGCAATTACAATCAAAAGCCAAAAAATCTTGAATAATACTCTCATCAAGATCGTATCATTGCATGTATGTGCATATTTATGAAATTATATTTTGGATACATAACTCCTTTCACCTTATTGAAAAAATATTTTTTATCTTCGAAATTCTTGTAGATATAAAAAACAATTTGGCATCTTCTTCTACACTAATTGCATTACATTTACACTTTGAACGCCAAAAACTGTAATTCAATTATTTTAAGCGTAAATTATCGCCGCTTATGGTCGTGCTGTCAGGGGTTGCACGGAGCAAAATTATATGCATTCTTCATCTCTTTGGTGTATTAAACATTACCACCTGAGTTATTGCTACAATATTTCTCGGTGAAAATCATCTCGTTGTCCGTTCTTGAGAGCGCAGAGGCAGCCTGTATTTCTTTTTTAAATTATATGTTTATTAACTCATTGTATTTTTTAATGATGAGGAAAGAGTGTCAGTTATCAGTAAAATGCATTGGTTCATTTAATAATTTATAATATGGGGTCATTACATATTTGTACACTGGGAGCAACACGAAAAAGGTGAACTCTCACAGTTGCACATGGTCAGGACGACACAACACACCATTGGATCAGATGGATACAGGCAGTCCCTAAGAGACATGTCACCAGAATTCTTTTGCCATTATTCCATAAATTCATACATGGATGATCTGATAGTACAAGTTTTAGTGTCTAGCACTATTTCTCACGCCATTTATTATGAAATGTGGTGTGTGCTTATCTTGAAATTTGTATATGTTTGAACAAACGAGGTGTATAGCGTGAATCGTGAACTTCCTGTAAGCTCACCACTCAATTGCTTTCATTTCTGATACTGTTTTACTTGGTATGGACGTGAGCTTGTATGGAAGCAAAATGCAGTGTATGCTGCTTTTCATGGCTTCATGTCTCGAGTAAACGGGTATAATTTACCATAATGAATGCTCGATGTTTATTAAGTTGAATAAATTATCATTGCAGATAATTGTCGATAAAATACCATATATACGCTAAATACCATATTGCATATGTATCTTTAATGGAATACTCGCACACATATTTTTATTTATCTCCTAGTTTGCATAATTAAAGACTTTTAATAGTGAAAAGATAAATTTGGTGGTAGATTTATTGTAGGTGTAAATTCCTCCTTAGGAAGAACCAGGAATAAATTAGTCAGGGACTAATTTTAGACCAGTAGTGGAATATTCTAGTTTTATTGCTCCCGTATTAATTAACCTAAGCATACTTACTATCAGATTTACTTGAAATATTTATCCACTCCAAATATTTATCTACCGTCTGTCTACTCTAAATTTCATTTATCGACTAGTTTAGCCCCAGTCTCCCCTATGTATGAATTCATTATCGTCCACTGATCGCACTTGAGCTTACCGTTTTCACCCCAAAAACTTTTCCACAGATGCACTGAAATGATGGATAGATGTGCAGAAAGTGCACAAGAAGGATGATGATAGCCGAGGGAACTTCCCATTTTCAGCAAAATTATCGGTTATTATTTATTTACACCACAACGAGGTGATCTTCGCGTTGAATATTGCACTGGAAAATGATTTGCCAAAGTAAATCTTGATCGTTTAGGCAATCAAGTGCTTCTCATCCACCTCTCGTTACTTTTTCCACCGCCTTATGCGCCTTTTTTTCCTCATATTTGTGGCCTTTCATTTCTCCCAGGAGTACCTATATACAATACTTTTATAGGGTAAAAAGTTCTACAAAGGCGCGAGATTGAACGTGGAAACCACAGAGATTTTGCGCGATGTGCTAATAAACTTTAAAGCGTCGTGATCGATTTCTTCAGCACACTACAAATTA
The DNA here is from genome assembly GCF_024763615.1 of Phlebotomus papatasi. Classification (NCBI taxonomy): domain Eukaryota; kingdom Metazoa; phylum Arthropoda; class Insecta; order Diptera; family Psychodidae; genus Phlebotomus; species Phlebotomus papatasi. The sequence goes on along the minus strand of NC_077222.1, from coordinate 44,997,487 downwards.
TCGTATGGCAATTTGAATTTAAATTAGTACAAATTTGCAGCAACAGATGCCAAGTATAGGCGATGTGTTGTGCTATTACCTTTTCCTTTTGGGATTTGATTTGGTAAAGCGTTTGCTCACCCAAAAGCCACTTAATTCCAATTCCACATCACATACACGATTCTCTTTCATAATCCCTCTCTATCTTTCGCCCATTCATTTGCTCATACAAAGTTCTCTTAACTACGATAAATGAGAAGTGATTATTAACTGGAGAAGACCTATTGGTGTTGCTATTGACAGATTTTACCTCTTCAAATAAATAGCTAAGATGAATTAATTGCGAGGCTCCATTTATGAGAGCTAAGCATAAAACTTCTCAATGGCGCGAATATTCACAAATGTAAATGAGTTGTGAAAGTAGCACCTATTCTCAACAGTGCTTTTTTTTATAAAAGCCCTCAAGGTACTGATCACAGATCATCCATACGTAGTAAATTTTGCTATACTGGCAAACAGATCAAAATGATCAACGTAATAACTTAATTATCTTACAACGCTATCTAAATATATAGATTTGTAAAAGATAAAAGATGCAATTTTTATAGAATATGTTATAAAACTGCCGAACATGTGAGATTTTTAAGAACTAAATTAAGCCATGTTCAAGCCATTTGATAATACGATATTATATGGTGTTTGAAGAACAATCTGCAATTGCAAATCAATACTTTATATATTTCATGTTATTTAAAGTAGAGCTTACCACTCAATTGTTATCCTATTTAAAAATGATATAATTTTGGGATAGGCATATGAAATTAATTTAATTTTTACTATTTTTCATACATTTATAAACGTATCCCAGATAACTAGCTACCAGATTAGATTAACCCATTCCTTATCATGGTATTACACATCATACGAAATTGGTGATTTTAGATGATTTATTCCTGGGAAATTGTTATCCGAATTGCTGTCGGGAATGGATTTTTAGTAACTTTATTCGTTCAATTATTTGGTAAAAATATAGTACGACAAAAATGAAAATAAATTTTGTTATGATTTTGTTGCTACGCTGAAGGTCATGCAAAATTCTTGCTCAAAATGGCGGACGGAAAATTCGACATCCCGTAGAATTTGTTAAAATTGGTCTTCATCTTCTTTCCAGATTTGAATTCTGATTGGAAATTTGTTTTCTTGTACTCTATCTAAATTAATAAAGTTTAAATTAATACAAAGAATTGAAGTTCAGTAACTATTAAAACTTCTGTTTGACAGCGGCTCCCCGCGCCCCCATATTTGATAAAAATATTTTCTTTTAAAAAAATAATCTATTAATCTGTAGGAACCTAATCAAAATAGTAATATTCTATGTTAAGTAATTCTAGTACATTGACATAATGGGTTAATATCTAAATCCAGTATAACATATAGTACAACACTTCAGAAAAAAACTTAAATGTGTAATAAATGACATGGAATCCAAATGCTTTACAGATTTTAAAATCTTTTAATAGATACGCCCTACTTTTTATTATATGATACTGTATTCCGAAGAAATAAGAAAAAAAATTAAAGAATAGTTTTATTAAACTTTATATAATTGATTTTATAAGTGAAGTTAGAGTTAGAAAAAGAAAGTATTTACCTGATTTACCTTATTTAAGTGGTCTTATTAAAAAAAAATAGTCTTTAATATTCCAAAGGGAATGTAATGTATTAACATAAATTAATAAAAATACTGAGATTTGGATTTAATATATTTCAAACAAACCTTTAGGTTTTGATGGTTTTTTTTTGGATAAGCTGTAACGTTTCTTCAAATAATAATACTTTTAAATGATATAATAAATAATAAAATAATAATACTTTTTTTCAAAAATATACTCCAATGTTTGTAAACATATATTTAGACTTAGATTTAGATTTATTGGAAAGAAAACATGTTTTATATATACATATACATGTCGCTCCTTGTTAATTACAAAGGACTAACTCATTTTTTGTGATTTTGAGATTTTAATACACTTATAGAGAGAGAATTTAATAACTTTTCAAATAATAGCCGTACTCACTATGGCGCTGTTATCTTGTAATATCGTTATCTCGTTATCTCGTTATGTTCTCGTAATGTATTTTATAAATGAAAAATTATAACAAGATTACAGATTACGGAGATTACGAGATAACAACGCCATAGTGAGTACGGCTAATCTGAATTACTAAATTTCGTTATTAGAAATAATTTTCAAAATTTTACTGTTAATTTGTTTGATTGCGCAATTTGTTTCAAGTAAGGGGCATAAAATAGATATTGTTTATACATTTGTGAAACTACGTCAAGCAAGTTGATTTTTTGTCTTTCATATTCCAGGAAAATTTGCATATAATTTAGAATAACAGGGAACTAACGCAAAAAAAAAACATATCTTGAGAGGTAAAAATATGAAAGTTTCGACGATTATATTAATTCTCATACGAAAAATACTTAAAATTATTTGGCCCTTTGTTATTGCTAAGGAGCGATATATATATTTTCAAATTTTACTGAGAGTTTTTGCTGCAAATAATTATTTTTAAACTTTCTGAACACCTGAATACTATCATAATTCTTTGTATTCAAATTAACGTACTTTTGAATGTATTTTCAGATTTTCTTCTGCAACCTTTTCGTAAGCCAAAACGAGTGAGAACGGCCTTCTCACCCTCACAATTGCTCAAACTAGAGCACGCCTTTGAAAGCAACCACTATGTCGTGGGTGCTGAAAGAAAGACTTTGGCGCAAGCCCTTAGCTTGACAGAGACACAGGTGAGTGTATCAATATTTTTTGTCCCTCAAAGTCCATCCGGTAGTGTCCTCCAAGTGTCTCGTAGTATGACGAATATCCTATTATGGGGTGTATCGATTGGATTCTGACGGAGGTTTTCTGAAGTCTAATTTGCAAATTTGACAAGTGTTGCGTGCACCTTTCTTCTCTTCAAGGGTGAAAAATCGATATGTTTGCATTTGATCAGAGTATTACCGTCGGCTGTTGAAGCTTATTCATCTTTCATATATCTTTGTTCTTCGTTTTGTAAAAAGATATAGCATATATTTGTCAGATATAATATAGATGCAGTAAGTAAAGTCGCATTAATTGTAAAAAATAAAAAGTAAATCTTACGTTATAAAGTACACGTTATTGAATGATTTCACGGCGAAGTACAAAAAATTTGACGACCTTCCCTTATAGAAAATATAAAATTCTATTGAAAATTACAGTACCGAATAATTCATTTAACTTTGAATTTAACGGCCAATTATTTTGATTTAATTAATTTAAAATCACTAGTCTTTGAAAATCTTACACGGTGTTTCCATTTATTCAATTGTTAGTCTGTCATTGAAAAAAATTACATACAAGAATTACGAATATGAAAATATGCATTCTAATACGGATAAATCCTTAAAATTTGTATTGTTAACGTTGAAATAAAATTGCAATGTTAGAATATATATTTTGAATTGTTTAATCATAGTAGATGCTTAAAACTAAACGTCTGAGGCTTAAACAATTATTATTCGTTTGATAAAGAAACAGAAATCCATTTTACGTTACACTTCGAAAGGGTAGCATTACATTCTATAATTACACAATATGATTTACTGAATATGAATGTAGCCTTTGAAAAGATTCTGTAAAATCTTATTATATTTTATATAATAAGATATATATATATATATATATATATATATATATAATTTTATTTTAAAAGATTTTAAGTACACTAATAAAAATCTGATTTTCCATTGAATGCCGCGCAATCGGCGCAATGAATGCTATAAATAGTAGTATAATAAGTTACACTACATAATGTGAAATAGGGCGAAAGGAATATCTATTATCACTGATCTTGTGTCATAATATATTGGAATTCATTCAGTACAATTTGAGATGAAATTTAAACATCTCACTTTATATGAAAAGCCAAATTAAGGGGTTATATCTAGGAGAATGCCTAAAATGGGCGGATTTTTGGTGAATTTCTTCTGACTTTGCTCATCAATATGAAACTTTTAGAGGTTAGAAACACAAAATAATTACATCAATTTTGAAAATCTTAAAATTTCAAGATAAACATGATTCCAAATTACCCCATCTTACCCTATATTATGGCCCCTACACACTAGAGAAATATATGTCCATATTGAAGAGATTTTCCTATACACAAACGTAGGAAATTTGCTTCAATATGTACATAATTTCTCTAGCGTGTAGAGGCCTTCAGATACAATAAATAAATTTCAATATGCCAACATGCCAACATGCTTTCCCTGCGGAATAGGTGTTCCTGAGACCCCTACGTTAGATATTTTGAATTTAATAAAACGATTTAAATTGTTCATGACTGATTTAATTAAATGAAATTCTTTTTTATTGTTCACTATTAAAAGGCATGTAAATATCGGGCGAACAATAAAACACCATTGCAAATTTATGCACTTCTAAATGATAGTTATTTTTGATTGATTTGATGTTTTTTTTTTGAAAGATACCACCTTACAACATTCATCAATCTGTATTTATAATTGAATGTATTTACAAACTTTGATCTAGCTTGTTTTACCCCATTGCAAATTTGAGTAAAATGGAGCATTATGTGAGATTTCATTGGAAAGTTGCTTTATTTCTCTCATGAGAAAAATATTATATTGGTTGAGGAGTAATCGAGAGGGTTGGATATAATTTGATTTAGCGCTGATGGTTGAGGGTTACTGTTGTTGCCCATGGAAACGGAATTTGCGCATATATCCCTCTGGGGGTGAAAATCGCTCTGTACATAGTAAGATAATTGACGTGATATGGAACTCAAATTGGAACAAATTAATTGAGTTTTAATTCTATTTAATTTTGACACCCGTATTATTGTGGGTGGTTTATTTAATGCAGAGCGTGGGTTGTTCCTTTCAACACGTATTCAGGCATTTCCTTTTGCAGAATCCATGTATACCTTTTGTAACTGTTGGATTATTCTCCAGCGAAGAAGGTGAATAGCAAAAGAAAGAAATAAGGAAAATGATTGTGAAATTTATAGGAATCATTTAATTCCGTGTGACCTTAAAATCAGTTTCAAATCACGAAGCGCGACTTCAATTATTTCTCACAAATAGTCACTGTAAAGACAGACAAATATACAAAATCAGAAATGCAAATGGTGAACATTTTCAATCACTCCACCAAACTATCTTTCAGCAGCTAATGCAAATTGACCCCATTTTCTCCAACTAATGGTGAATTTTCCGCGCGCCAAATTGCACACTACTGCAAAAATAAATCTCTCTCACGAGCCTTTTGAGGCAGCTCCAGGCCTCCAGGGCCCGGTAAACTTTAACGGTAGTCCACAAACCTCAAATTAACATATCACAAACGGGCCTGATAGCAACTCTACAAATGGTAATTACACTAGGATCTGTTAGTAAAATGTATTTACAAAATCACACACTATAATGTCATCAAATTGATTTACGAAAGTTCATTGTAAGAAAAAGGAGTTTATTTGCGCTGTCATAGACGCTTCTTCTGGGCTGAACATTATTTTAAGGTAATAAATATCAGTTTTTTAATTTATTAATTTACAATACACATTTTCAATAGTGTAATGTTTACAAATCCAAATCAAATCGAATCATTTGCGCTATTTACTGTTAAAAATGTTCCCATCGTTTTGAAAAGGATGGATTGATGGATAATATTTTATCCCTTGAAAGATTCCTAATATTCACAACATATTTCTCTTATCTAACTGAGCACCAAAGATGACTTTTTCATTAATTTTATTCGTGTACTTTGTAATAACATAAATGTCAAAAATCGACACTTTTCAAGGAATCCCCGGTTATTAATTTATTTTTACCAGTGTTAATGTCCGAAAAAACACATTTTCATAAAATTTCTGTGATTATCCATTAAAAAATCCTTATACGTGATGTAAGGTGCACAAAAACGCTTCTTCTGGCTCTAAAAAGCTGCAAAATAATATTGTTAATTTCATATTGTATAAAAAATATTTACACTATTAGAGTTTTAAAACTATTAAAGATTTACTTTCTGGAGTCACATGGTATTTAAAAGGAACATCCTACAATATTTTTGCAAATATGTAGTTTGACAAAAATAACGGCCGGGCAATCATCTTCGAGATGAACCCCTAATTAAAAAAAAATATTTAGTAACTATTTGAAACATTCACAATCTTATTTCAGAACAATTCCTTTCGTTTTTGAAGATATAGGGTAAAGTGATATAATTTGGAATTAGTGTTACAAGTTAGACAATTCGCCGGTACAAGTTGGACATGGCTTTTTTCTTGATAAATACAGTACAAAATTTGTTTTTAAGCACAATGAACCAAATTATAAAACTAAAGTATTAAAAATATACAAATAAAATGAAGTACTAAATTTATCAAGACAAAAAGCCCTGTCCAAATTGTACCATGGTCCAACTTGTACCACTGTCCAACTTGTACTACTTTACCCTATATCTTAATAAGTTGTTATTAGAATATGTTTTATTCTTAAATTCGGTTTGCATTCATGCTTTCAGTCGCAGTGATCCTTATAAATATGAAAGATCCAGAACGGAATTTCACATTAAAATTGAACAGGGTAATCGCTTACAACGAAGATAAAAAAATATCTCCAATGAAATGAAAATCAAAATTTACTTTATGAATTTTTAAAAGGTTTATATAAATTTTTGAACAGTTTAGGGTCAATTGCAATTTACCATTTAAAATATTGAATTTTCTTTAAAGATTGAATATTAGAAATTTTATTTTAATGGATTTGCTATGCGTTTACTATTACACTAGTTTGCTGCAATTACTTAGGGGAATATTGGCATGGTTCGCACAGAGTGAACCTTCAAACAACGCAACAGCTAGTTCGTCAGTTCTTAGACATAAGATAGATAATTATTAAGCTCATGAAACGATATGAGAAATGATAGATCAGCTCTTTGCAAACAAAGAGAAAATTCGCATCGTTTGAAGGTTCACTCTGTGCGAACCATGCCTACATTCCCCTACCATTTTATTTTAGGATATGTGACTTTATTTCGAAAATTTATTTTATCATGGAGATTTTTTCTCTGTTACTTATTCGAAATTCTTTTATTTATTTTTGTTATTTAATAAAAAAACAAACTAACGAAAAAATGTTCTTTTCTAATATTCTTCTTTAATTTGTCTTAAAATAAAATAATTGTTTTTTTTTACTGTGTTTACTGTACAGTGCGGGGTTCTATATTCCCTGAAAAATTAAACTTCCAACTAGTTTTTATTCCATTTATTTTTTTCAAACCGTTTGCCCCTGACGGGGCCGTGTGCTTAGGACGCTGAGGTTAGCAACCCATGCCTGTCGGTCGATCCTATGATACCTCAGGAAAGTATTAGGGATCGAATCCAAAGCAATCACAGGAATGATCCAGAATTTGCTTACCACCTTTAGGCATGTCTCAAAATCGTCATTTCTTCACAATAGCTTCCCCATCTTGTTTATTTTGTAAAGTTTTAATAATTTAAATTTAAAATAAAAGTCAAACGAAGAATATATAGTACTCAATATTATTTTCAAACAGTAAAAAGACATTTTGTAAAAGAGGTTTCAAGACAATTCAGTTTTTTTTTAAGTTACAAAACTTTATAAAGAGCTTCAGCATGTTATTCAAAATTATGTAGCGGGAGGTGAGGTTACATTGAAAGCGTTATTTTTCGCATATTTCTAAAGGATGTTCGACATAATTTAATTTAGACTCTTAATTGTTTGTCTATCTAAATTACATTATATGTTAAAGCCGAGCTTCCTTTGCAAATACGCGAAAAAATAGCGTTTACATTATAGTCCCAGCTCAATATAGCCTTCATTAGATTTTTATCTGTCTACCCTTATAAATTGGAGTATTTTATATTTTGTCAAAAATCGCTATTGTGGAGTAAAGAACGAGATGCTAACTTTCGGGTTCTGTATATCCCGCTAGGACTTTTACTGACAAAAGGACAAAATATAGTTATCTTACTTCTTCATGTATTTTAACTTAAAAGAAAATTCAGAAACATTTGAGAATGAAAGATATCGGCTTGCATAAATTGTCATAGATTAAACATTACTTACTATGAAAACAATAAATATGTAGGGTTGAGATTTTACCTAATTTTATTTTTAATCTTATCGAAAAAAGTAATTTATTTAACTCACAATTCTTTCGATAAATACAAAATTTAAGTTGCTTCATGAGTTTTATGAGTATTCCTCGATTAACCCTTTAAGGACGAGTGGGAAACCGGTCTCCCAAAAACAAAAACCGTTCTTTTGACTATAGAAAGTTATTTTGTCCTTTAATCAGTCCGAATTTTTTTTTTTTAACACCGGTATTTCAATCGTGATTAAAGGGTTAAGTACGCAATAGTTTTTAGTCGAAATACATCTTCAGATTAATTTATAGGCAAAAACCAAATTTTCCAATATTTAAAAAAAAAAATCTTAAAACAGAATGGATACTTTTTTCTTAACATTTTCAAAGGATTCTTTATTTTGGACTCAAAATTATAGCAAGGAAATCTATTTTAGAAATAGATTAAGTTGATGAGATAGAAATTGAACGTATCTTATGGTGTGAAATATTTTCTGTGAAATATTGCAAATGGTGAATAGCAAATATAGCACGTAGATCTTTGTCTATTACCTTGTACTTGCTCTGTAATTCACATCACAGCGTGATTCTGGAAGGACATAGAAGTGGTTGTAGAACAAATTTTTCTTTCTTCATTTGACACCCCTTACTAACTCGTCTGTTCTCATTCTAACCATCTAGAAAACCCTCAAAGTTGTAATAATACTTTGCCAAGTGTACGAAGAATGCAAATGAGATTGATGCAACTCGGTGTGGAGACATTTTTTGAATACAATATAATCCACATATCACTAGTGCGAATATGGAGGTGGAATAAACAATGGGAATCTCATGACTTGTACCTGTTCAAATTGTTGCTGATGTGACTTACAGTATCACTTTATTGCTCACATTCTGACGAAGGATTGTCTCTCTTGCAATTTTCCATCTTGCACATATCCTCGCGTATAAATTGTCTACCAAACTGCAATCATAAAGCACTCCATCTCTTAGAATACATTACCAGTTGAAGCCATTGTGGTGTGTGATTGAGAACTGTGACATGGTGAAGAGAAGAAATCTTTCCCAAGAAATTCACGTCCAATTAAATCAATTCGTATTACATTCACAATATGAATTTATCGTCCTGCGATTGATTAGCTTCCATTTATTTTATTGTACAGCTTCCCGCAGTTCAACTTCCGAGATTCATCTCAATTGTACCAACCCCAAATGCTTCTTGTGCAACTTTTTTACGATGTTGCAACGTCTCACCAAACCCCTAAACTTTTCATCCCTAACGTTCATCCCAATTTATATAGGGGAATCCTTTGTGTCTTAGCAAATTGTGAATTTTATTGAGTGACTATCAGTGAGATCAAGATGGCTGGGTGGAATTAAAAGGCAGGATGCGGAAAATGCCTCATTCCCCCATTTACTCCCAACCCATTAAGCCCTCCCTTCAGCCACTTGAATGCAATAGCTTATCTCCCAGCGGGTGATTCTGCATGTCCCTAAATGTTGGCACTTAGTTGTCTACACCCCACTCCAACCGATTCTTAAATATGAAGGGTTATTCACTATCTACAATCGTATATATATATATATATACGATTCTAACCGTATATATGTATATATATATATATATATATGTGTGTGTGGGATAGTAATTAAGGTAATAAGAATAGCGTGTTAAAAAGGGGTGGCAAAACGTTCCCAGTTTTGCGAAATGCTTGAACTCGTGATTTTGATGCTGCATCTTACTTTCGCAACATTTATCGTTTACCAGTTCACAACCAATTTATTGAACAGATTGGATCACTCGAAAGATCGCCTATAAAACAGCTTAGGGGTAATACAATAGATTTTCTGATGTTAATTAGGAACCGGTTATGAACCGGTTAGCAATCGATTAGGAACCTATTGGAGCTGGTTCAGTTTTATAGGAAATTCGAAGACCTTTCCAACGAGCTCCAAATATAACTATATTGAGAAACACGCTCTTTAAGGCTTTTTAAACATTTGGCCTTGAAAAACCGTTGTTAGGAATCTTAGAAATGATTTAATGGTATTTTCATATAAGGACGAAATTTACGCCTGGATAATCTCTAAAACGTCTAAAACATATCCAAAAAATGAAAAAAATCGCACAACGTGTTTTCAAGCAATCCCAAAAAAAACATTGTTTTATATTTTTATATATTTTAGAGATTATCTAGGCACATATTCGTCCATATCTGAATCAATCCTAATAACGCTTTTTGAAGGTAAAAGGTTAAACAGACTTTAGAGTGCGTATTTCTCAACCTAATTGTATCGTGTTTGAACTCGTTAAAAAAGTCTTAGAAATCCAGACAAGCCTGAACCAACTCCAGTCGGTTATGGATCGATAACGAATCAATTTATAACCGATAACTAATTTTTCTTCTGCAATTCTATTATATCGCTTCTAAAGTATTTTGGGCAATGTTTTAAGTGATATATGAATCGGTTATAAGCCGGTTATGAATCCATAACTAATTTTTATCCAAAAATCAATTTTATTACTCTTAAAAATATTTTGTGGGATCTCTTGATTGATTTAGGAATCGGTTTAAATCGATTGAGAAACGGTAAAAGAAGAAACAATAGATCAAAAGTACTTTTGAAGTATAGCATCTACGTATACGAGCACTTTGCACAGCCATGGACGCTTTATTGCCCCCTTTTTTATTTTGTGTTTTAGAGGTTGTTTAGACGGACATTTCATCTATATACGAAAATAGCGTTGAGTCAGTCTTGTTAACGATTTATCAAAATTAGCGGTTCAAAAGGTCCTATAAAGAATGTGTTTTTGCCGAACAAATGGTATCATTTTTGGGCTCATTTGAAAGGTTTTGGTATCTTCCTTTACCTAAGTTATTTATTTCTAATATTTTTACGTACTTAATCGTAAAGTAATGGTTGTAGGAATCTAGAATAGTTAACAAGGTATTATTACTTTGTTATTATTTTTAACAAGTCTGAACCAGTTATAATCGGTTATGAACCGATAATTAATTTTTATCAGAAAATCAAATGCATTACTCTATAGCTATTTTGGAAGATCTTTTGAGTGATTTATGAATCAGATTAAATTTGATTTGAATCGATAAAAGGTAAATTACATGTAGACTGTAGATACTTTTGTGGGACAGCAACAAAGTTAAAAGTTTGCACATTCCGTGAAGTATGGGACGTTTTGTCAACCCATTTATAAAAAAAAAATGTCTCAACTTCGGAAAAGTTTTCTACTATATAAACCTTTCTGTAAAATTAGCCTTCGTCACAAAAGAAAAAAAAAACTCGGAATTATATTCACTGTGTTAAATAATACCTACTACCAACCTAAAGGTTTAGCCCTTTGTTCGAACATTTTGAATTTTTATTGCTTTTGTAAAATTTGTTGGATCTTACTCTTAACACACAATCTTAATTGAACATTTTCCCAACAATGTCGTATTTTAAGAAATCAATTATTATAGTTCAGTTAGTATTATTATAGTTTATATTCCCAGAAAGGTTTTGTTTAAAAGAAAATTGGAAATGTAAAAAAATAGTCAAAATCACAAAAAAAAATTGAAAATTCGTTACTTTTGAACGTAAATATTTACTTCATAGTAAATAGCTAGAGATTTGTCGAAAATATCCTAGATTTCTACAACCTTTTACTTTGCGATTACGTACAAACTTTAGAAATTAATAACTTAAGTAAGGGAAGAGCATCCCAGATCCGAATGTTAAGAGACATGCTCCTTATTTAGTTAAAAATAGAAGCCCCAAAACACTGGTATTTTTGTGTAATTTAAATTTTTACAACAAATTAATACAAAATAGGCGTAATTGTAACTATGTACTCTGTAGCTTAGATCGTCACGAATTTAATTAGGTGTCTCACGGAAAATTTATTTTATAAATTAAATCTGAGCTAATGCACTGCATTCTTGTGAGAGTAAAATGATAAAAAGTAGCTAAAATTTTTTAAAATTAATTTGAAAATGTTCAACAATATCGTAATATCCTGACGATCCAACTGCCGATCGTTGGTACCGCTGGTGCACTTCTCTTAGCAGGAAAATTATTTTTTCTATGGGTCACGGGTGTCCCAATCGTCTATAAAGTTCTGTAAAGGGTTAATCTAAATGGCTAAAGATCTGAAATTCATATAAACGTTTTATGTAAACGAATTGCATTCGAAAATTTAATTTATTCTTTTAAAATTTCTAATTCTCATTTGATTTACTTGACAAATATTTTCAATAAAATCTACAATATTTTCTTATAAATAAATATTTGATTTTACCACGTTAATCAGGAATATGAGATGGCACTGAAAGTATGAGAAGCTTCAGAGTAATTGTGTGAATCGTTATTAGGTTTTATAGAGCGATAGTACCCTTTATTCCTCTGATGGGAAGCCCTTTTCTTATTCCACTCATTGTTGTTGGTAGTAGGCATAGAAAGTATAAGAGGGTGACTGATGATGTTTCACCATGTTGGTTACATGCTAGGGTTAAGTATGCTCAATCTCAATTCGTTCCCCCTTTTTAAATGACTCCGCGTTCATGGAATTTGTCTTTCCTATTCGTTCAAATGGTCTTTTATTATTATTTGTGGGGTGTTCAATTTACATTCAACACAATCATGAAGGAGAATCATGGTAGAAGTTCATA